>NC_051161.1:138724489-138749165 GCF_013339745.2 Dermacentor silvarum | reverse complement strand
CTATGATGCAATGATCGCTGCCTGCAATAGTTTCTGTGTTTTCTCATTGGCGAATTCTATGTTTTTGATGAATGTTAGGTCGGGCAATGTGTTTCTACAGACGTTGTGACCTACTCGGGTGGGGCGTTCTGGGTCTGTGAGGAGAGTTAAGCCAAGGTCTAGAGAGGTTGTCCATAGACTGGTCCCTTTCTTGTCACAAGACTGATAGCCCCATGCCGAGTGGTCAGCATTGAAGTCGCCTACTATAATTAGTGGCGAGCTTCTGGCATGCTTCTGCGCCTTTACAATAAGTCTGGAGGCAACTATGCCCCTGTTCTTTGGGGGGTGATAGGCGTTTAGAATGTATAGGGTTGGGTAAGCTTTCTTTCTGGGGAGAATTTCTACGAAGTTGTAGGATATATCCTCGACCCCGAGTTCAATTGTGTTTGCGGTGAGATTTCTATGTATCATGAGGCCGTGGGGGGATTACCGCCCTCCGTCACTTTCGCATTGAAGGTTGTGTAGCCAACAAGTTTGGCGTTTACGCCAGTTTCTTGAAGCGCAATAATATCAGGTATGAGTGTAGAGTGATTTATCCTATATTCGAGATCGTGTCGTTTGGCACAGAACCCTCTGCAGTTCCATTGCCAGATCATAATTTTGTCGCTGGCCATCATGAATGCGTAGGCGTTTCCACACGTGGTCAGTGTGTTCTGATTGGGCCCCCTGCTGGGGGTCTTTGATCTAAGCTAGTATTATCAGGCACATCACCTCTAACTAGGAGGTGCGATTGTGCAAGAGGGCTTGTTGTTGCTGTGTCAGTGTGCCTATATATGTTAGTTATCTTGAGCTGATTAATGCCGGATAGCATGTTTTCGATCGCGGCTTCCATTCTGGTGAGGCGAGCCTCAGTAGCTGCCTGAAACTCAGCCTGTTTGGCTTCTAGCTACTTAAAGCGCGCGTTGATTGCGGTTTCTAGCTTGGCTATTCTGAGTGTCGAGTTTTTTACTTTTTCTCTTCTTTCCTTTGTGGCAGTTTCTGGCGCTGGGCTCGAAGCTTCGCGCTTTTCTCCTCTGATGATAAGTGGTTCTTGAGGGAAAGGGAAAGGTTGGCGCTATCTTCTTCTCTAATTCTGTCAGTTTCCATGTCAGTTACCTCACTCTGAGCACAAGCCATCTGTTCCTCAGCTGTGGGTGGGGTAGTGGTCGAATTGTAATTGTTTTCCAATTTCCTAATGTGCTCGTTAACTGAAGCCAACTGTTGTAACGATTTAACCAGCTCTGATAGTTCCCTCACCTGAATGTCTTGAGGCCCGGCCGGCGTTGTGTTGTGTGCGGGCTGAGTACTTGCTTCCTTGCGGGTTTGCCCTGAAATGTCGGTGGTCCAAGCCACGTTTTTGGGTGGTCCGTTGCTCCAGGCGTTCTTGTTGTTCATTGCTGGCTTTAGCGGTTGATCCCTCTCGACTGCGGCTGCGGGTCTTCAGCTCAGGGAAGGGGTCTTGCCTGTTCCTGCTCTGGCTTCTTCCTCTCGATCTCGATCTTGATTGCCTGTTCCTACTCTGGCTTCTTCCTCTCGATCGTGATCTTGATTGGCCTGGCGACTCTGATATCCCTCGCTGGTTGGTGCTGTAAGAGAGCGATGTCTTCTTGTAGTTAATAGGTTTTACCGGCACGAAGCAAAGCTTGCAACTCCTGCTGCCAGTGGGATGTTCGCCGGGGCAGACTACACACTGAGGTGTACATGTCGGTTTTCCTCCTAATGGTGGTGGTGGACGTTCTCGGCATCTTCGGCATTTTGGTGTTCCAGGGCCGGGAAGCGGGCATACGTCTGTGCGGTGGCCAAGCCGCGTGCAGTTGAAACAGGCCTCGGGTCTCTCTCTGAATGGGTGTACTTCTAGGGTGAAACACCTGAAGTGGATCGTGGCAGGAAGCTTTTCTCCCGCCAGGGTGATGACCAGGTGTCTTGATGAACCCATTCTCCTGGCATTTACTATGGTTGTTCGTCGGGGTTTTTCGTCGGGGTTTTATTGCGATAGCAATTATATGGACACTCAAAAGCAGATTTCTGCCGTCGGCGTCGCCGTCGCCGTGAGCTTCCGTATGACGTCAATGGAGATGAAATCGTCGCCGCGGGCCGAACGCTGTATGTGCGAGTGAAAGGGAGCGAGGGACGCGCGCTTTCACGGGGAGTGAACGCACGGCGGAGAACAAACGCGCGTTCTGCGCTGTTCTGCGCGTTAAGGGCTGCAGAAGTAGGCGTCTCTTTCCTCCTCTACAATCACCATATATGTAGAGCAAACGTGCCTTCTTCCGACGCGCGACAGGCCGTGGGGGAGGGGGGGGGAAGGGAGGCGACGTTTAGCTGCGGCACCCAGTGCTTATTTATATCAGAGGCTCCGGCAACAGTCACCAACGCCGCACGCATTTTGAGCGAACGCGGGCAAAACGCCGACGGCGTCGACGACAGTTCTGCGTGTTGCCGGTGCTGCTGCATGTCCAAGTTTATACAGCTGATAAAGCTGCTATCATTACTCCGTATAGCTCTCTTCAAATTTGCTATCGCAATTGATGCTTCGCCTTTCAGGTGAAACTGCGACAACTTTTTTCATAACGTCGGGATTTTTCTTAATGAGTTTTGCTTGAACCGAAGCAGTGGGGAAAACAACCCCGATTTATTGAACACTCGTACATATATGGGATTTCAAAGGGGTGTGTCTTTCTGCAGTTAACAAATAAACAATCCTGAATAGACGACAATTGCGGTTTGACATGCGATGCGCTTGCGCGGTACACGTGTAGCTTCGTGTAGCGCTCGGCGCCCAACCTACGATACAATTTCCCCCGTTCAAAACAAAACAAAAGGGAAAAGAACATTAATGAAAATTGTCATACAATTTAGTTCAAGGCACTTGCGCGAAGTTCTGGTCGTAGGCCAGACGTTGAGGCGGTCGACGTTGTCTGAGCGACCTGCTTGGGGCTGGTGCGGACGAGATACTTATTTGGGCACCAGGCTCCGTTGGAATAGTCAGAGGTGCCGACCCGTTTCTTTGGCTCGAGTATCCCTCGAAGTCATCATCGTCGTCTTCCTGGTCGTTGCGTCGGAATGGCTGGCGGGTCAGTAGCAGGTGCTGCCGGTTGCGCCCCAACACCGTGCCGTTTTCTGTGATGACTGTATACGACCTGGGGTGACCAGCAGGCTTGAGAACTTTCGCTTTCGTCGCCCATGCACCTATCTTGATTCGGACCGTATCTCCCGGGCTCAGGCGCGCCATTGCTCGCCTAGAGTGGTCTGTCTGAAGGCGCCGGAGCACCTTGTGACTGGGGTTGCCTCGAGCGTCGGGAATTGTTGTGCGGAGCCGTCGTCCCATCAGCAGCTCAGCGGGCGATGCGCCGCACTCGAGTGGAGTGGTTCTGAAAGCAAGCAATCCCAACCAAAAATCTTGTTTCGCTTCAGTAGTTTTCTTGAAGATACGCTTACTTATCTGGATGCCCTTCTCCGCCAACCTATTAGAACGTGGGTATCCCGGACTGGACGGGACATGCATAAAATCGTATAATTGTGAGAACAACGCGAATTCACGACATGAAAATTGAGGACCATTGTCAGAACAAACTTCTATGGGAATGCCGTGCCTAGCAAATATCGCACTTGTTACGTCAACTACTGTTTTTGCCGTGGTGTCTTTGAGCAGTTCAACTTCGGGAAAGTTTGACAGGGCATCGTAGACGCACAGGTACGACTTCCCGTCGTATTCAAAAATGTCCACGTGGTACCACGGTTAGTCCGGCACGGGGCGCATCAGTAAAGGCTCTTGAGGTTGGCTATATGCGTACTTTTTGCAAACAAGACATGTCTGGACTAAAGATTCTATGTCCGAGTTCATTCCCGGCCAAAAAATTAGTTGTCTTGACCCTGGTTTTGCTCTCGTTGATTCCCAAGTGCCCTTGGTGAATACTTTCCAGTGTCTCTCTTGTCATGCTAGCCGGAACAACCACTTTGCACTTTGCAACTCAAAGGAGTCCTTGAGCAGGACTCCTTTCACGTGGGATAACTCTCCCTCGAATCGTTTCCACGGCCCTTCCAAGCATTTACCAGATTCTAGATCCCGCAGCACGTTTCTTAGCTCTTCGTCTCGCGCTGTTTCTGTAGCCAGCCGCTTCCATGTGCCCTCACTAACAAGTGAAGAAACTGTACTCACGGCATGTACCTCTAGATCGTTGCTGTCGAGGTCGGAGGGCGTTGTCTTGGTTGATGCACGCGACAGCATGTCAGCCAGGAGGAGCTGCTTACCTGGAACAAATTTTAATTGCACGTCATAACGCAGCAATCTCAGAAAAAATATTTGCAACCTCAGAGGCATGTCAACAATTGCCTCCTGTGAGATAGCGATCAAAGGGCGGTGCTCTGTTTCAGCCGTAAATTAGCGACCGTAAACGAAGTTATTAAATCTTTCGCAGCCAAATACCACGGCCATGGCCTCTTTTTCAATTTGAAAATAACGCTGTTTTGTTTCGGGAAGTGCTCGCGATGCATAGGCCACGGCCTTCGATATGTCGTTGTGACACTGCAACAAAGCGGCACCGATTCCGTCTCGGGATGCATCACAAGACACTTTTGTTGCTTTAGCCGGATGGAATAGCGACCACAAGGGTTGTGTGCTAAGGTAGTCACACAGTTTTTCCCATTCTTTTGCATGGTTATCGGTCCATTCGAAGACGGCGTTTTGTTTGATCAAGCTCCTCACAAGAGTTGTTCTTTGAGCTAATGAAGGGAGAAACTTGCCGAAATTGACGACACCTAGCACCCTTTGCACCGCGAGCTTGTCTTCTGGGGTCGGCATGTGCAGCATACAACCAATCAGCGTCGGACTCGGCCTGATGCCTGTTTTATTAATTACATCTCCAAGGAACTTGATTTCCTGGACGCCGATACTGCACTTTTCAGGATTGAAGGTTAATGCGGCGCGTTTTGCTGTTAGCAAAACAGATTTGAGACGTTCATTGTGCTCTTCTACCGACGAGCCCCAAACCAGAATGTCGTCCACGTATATTTTCATACCGGGAAGGCCTTCGAAAATTTCATTCAGTGTTTTTTGGAACACCTAAGGGGCGGACGACATGCCGAAGGGCAATCGTAAAAAGCGGTAACGACCAAACGGGGTAGAGAACGCGCAAATCCGCGATGTTGAGTCATCCAAGGGGATTTGGTGAAATCCAGAGTTAGTACCGAAGCGGGAGAACACAGTTGCACCAGCTAACTCGGCTTCTATGTCTTGTCGTCCTGGCATTATGTAGTGCTCCCTCTTTATGCACTCATTCACTTTCCTAGGTTCAATGCAGAGACGAATCTTGCCGTTCTTTTTTTGAACAATCACCAAGGGACTCACCCAGTCAGTAGGCTCGGTGACTCTTGTGATGATTCCGGCGTGCTCCATCCTCTCGAGTTCACCCCGTAATGGTTCTGTCAAGGCCAACGGCACATGTCGGACTGGTTGAACGACTGGCACGGCTTTGTCTCGAAGAACCATGTGACACACTGTTTTTACGCAACCGGCCCCAGTGAAAAGGTGACGAAACCCTTTCACAATTTCTTCACAGCTGTCCTTTGAGACGCTGTGAACGTGCTGGAGCAATCCGGCCCAGGCGTTCGGTTGCTTGTGAGCCTAAGATTGGCTGGCGACCTTTGCGCACCACAAAAAATTCAAGAGGGACAGTTCGGTCAGCCAGCGTCACTTCCGTTCGGACGACTCCAAGATGCTTACTCGTGTCTCCACCGTATGAATGTAGCACCACGCTACTTTGCTTCATTTCAGGGCTTGGGCGCATCCTATGGTACATTCCAACGGGCAGCAAGTTGGCCTGTGATCCTGTATCGACTTTTAGTTCTACCGAGACCTTATTGATGTTCATTCAAACCATCCAGTCGCGTTGGCTTATTACGCCTCTTGTAGACACCTCTAAGACGCTGAAGTCATCTTCGTGATCTTGAATTTCGCCAACCAGCGCTGAGGCTCTGCATAAAATCGCAAAATGGTTTCTCCTTTGGCATTTTCTGCATGTTCGTCCGAACGCGTGACAGTTTCTAGGCTCATGTGTGCACCCGCACTGACGTACAGGTTGGCTTGCGCCGTTTCGGGTTCGGGCATGCATTGCGAACGGTGTCTACTTGCTTTTGACCTCGTTTTCAAGTTTCTTGGCGGACAGCCGGTGTTTAGGCTGCCTTGCAAACCTGCTCAGCCTGCTCAGCAAAAGCTCGAATCTCTGCTTAAATGTTTGCCAATTCTTGCTCGCTTCCCCCGTCATGTTTAACGGACCAGGCGGCCTCAATGAATCTATTGCGTAGTCCCTGCTGCACTGCCCTTCGAAGATCAAAGCCGTGCTTGGATGCGCATCCCACTTCTGACACCATGTATCCTTCCGTCCAGGAAGCCAGACATGCTGCGCCGAGGCAGTGGAGAAAACAAGCCCGATTTATTGAACACTCGTACATATATAGGATTTCAAAGGGGTGTGTCTTTCTGCAGATACCAGATAAGCAATCCTGAATACATGACGCTTGCGGTTTGACGTGCGATGTGCTTGCGCGGTACACGTGTAGCGCTCGGCGCCCAACATACGATACAGCAATGAGTGCGCTTTCGCTGAAGCAACGTGGGGGCGTCTCCGAAAGCGTCATCTCCCTCTTTTAGAGCAAACTGCTATGTGAAGTGGTCTATAAACACCAAGAAAAAAAAACGTTGCCTTTCATTTTTCCAACACGATTCAAAGTATAAATTAGAGGTAGCAATATACGTCCTGGTCATCGGCTCGAGATCTGCTGAAGAAAGCAGGGTCACGTTGCCCAACGGCGCCGGAACAGACCACCATTGGAGGCTAGGAAGCGACCTGCTGCTCGTCAGCCGTTGCTACGAGCGAGAGCGGAGGCAAGGTACGGCTGCGGAGTTCCAGGCTTGTAGTGAACCAGCATCATCCCCCTAACATAATGGTGCGTTTCGGTCCAGCATTCTTTATAAGCAAAAACACTCGTAGTGAGCGAATTAACCATGGCAGAAACAGCGCAAAGCATGGAGCTTCTGAACCAATGTCTTCTTCCTCGTGCAGCAGCGCACTCTGCTTCTTAAAACAGTGCTAGTATTCTTCTCTACAATATCAATGAAAGCAGGCAAAAACAAAACTTCATGAAATGGCAGAAAAGACATATACATCCTCCCAGACTGAGTTATCAGCAATGCCTGATCCAGCGGGCACGCGGAGGGGAGCGAGCCAATGAAGCCCTGAACTAAGGGCGCTACCGTATCTCTTAGTCTGGTTACACATAGGTTCCACTTAGTAAGGGCAACTTTTTTGCAAAAAACGTTCCCCTTATTTAGGAAGTTACACGTGAACTGGATAAAGTTTTAAATATGTAGAACATTGTTGCTCTTAATTTTACAAAGATGTAAGAGAAACCCCGTTCCACACATTTTTTTTTACATGGAACAATGTTCCTCTTCAGTGCAGAATGATTTAGGTTAAACCATGTTCCACATATTTATTACTGGAACGCCGTTTTGTATAAATCGGCTACTATATTACGCGGAACAATACTCCATATATTAATATCTGGAACACTGTTTCAACTAGCCAGGCCACCTACGGTGATAAATGGCAGGAAGCAACTCTGTAAAAAATTCTCCTAGAAGTCTTCCTGGAGAATATTGCTAAGAACTAAGACATGCTGTTTTAAAATGCAAATACACTTATTAAGTAGTAGCATAGTCCCTTAATAGCTTTTTCTGGTCACGAAACTCCCGCTTCAGTTTGATATAGAGCCAGCGCCTGCCGCTAGGGGCGCTATAGTAAAAGAGAGGCCACCTAGAGGAGCGTCCGCCGCAAGCGGCGGCCGTATTTTTTTCTGCTCTGGTACTGTTACGCCCGAACGCCCAGCTCCTTTTCGATTTTATTTACATTCTATTTTGTCATAGCAGTTACATTATCCAAACTTGAATATCTGAGAGTGTTTTCCAACCGAAATCAAGGCGCGTACGAAAAATAACAAGTCTCAAAGTCAGCTGGCGGCTCCGTGTGTCAGCAGACGACGCGCATAGGAATTCTTCTTACTGAGAAATCTGTCGTTAGCTGGCCCAACCGGCTTCGATTAAAAAGTTCTAAGCGACTTTTATGCGCTGTACAAAGAATAAGACATTAGTGACGTGGCGTTGCCAGTAAACGACAACCTGAGTTCAAGGTCGTGTGCTGTTACTGAATTCCGATTGCACTCGAGCCGTTCAGGCGATGGTGACAGATTCTAATTGCACGTAACATAAAATGTTCCATGACATCACAATTAGTTTGGAATAGGTACATTGGCAGATCATAGCCAAGAATAAAATGCTCGCTTGAAGGTAAGTATTGTCATTTTCATGTATCACAAGCTTGGCTAGTTTTCGTGTGTATTATTCCAAATATGCGACAAAGTTTTCAAACGTGACTTTCGTGGTCAATATACCCTATGAAAACCCAAACGGATTATTATGCCCGACTGACTAAGCACTGCGTTTCTTAATCTCAAACTCGCACGAGCAGAGTGAGGAGGATTGGCGGTCCGTTGCGCTCAGTACCATACCTCCTTGGCGAACTTCAACGCATAATAGTATTTGAATCGTGAGCTTTCTTTGAAGCAAATGTAGCCGTTGTAACTCGCAAAAATTCTTATGAGAAATAACACTTAATTTTTGCTTTCACTCAGCACTGCTGTAGTGTAGAGCTCAAAAACGATCTGAAAGTTGTATAGACACATAAAACTGACATCTTGTTTTTTTTTCCTGTTGCACTAAGTTCCTAACGTCCGATTTATCCTGGCTGGAAGCCTGCTTTGCTTCAGGAAACAAAATTACTTCTGTGGCATGGTCCTTTTGTAAGCCGCGCAGCGCTGGGGTAGCAACGTTAAGCAAGTGTTAGAATTGTCAATAGCTGTTGCTATCAGCATGCGAAATCCATAGGCAAGAACTCAAACTAAGTGCTTATGCGAATAATTTGCCGTCTATAAATATCACCACACAGACAGTGCAATTATGGCTACAGGTCATAACTATTTTATTGTTTAAACAAGAACAAAGTTTTCATATATGCTTATGTTCTCATAGATTTATTAATAGGCACTGATTTTATTTGCAATCTATAAATGCAACAAATCGTGTAAACAGAACAGGCTACAGTGAATAACACACACACACGCGCACAAACACACACACAGGACGTCGAAAACACGAGGAATGGCAGCAGGCCTGAGGCGCGGCTTGTCGCTCGGCAACGATACGGCGTCACCGTTTATCGTGAAATCGTCCGTACGGAGATGTATGATGGATCAAAGTGCTTCGCGCACACACGCACATGCTTGGACTTGAAGCTGAAATCTTCCGTTTCTTGCCGTAGTATGGCTTGCTTCCGATTCGCGAAGTGTTCACGAACACTCGGCATGCAATATAGCGATACCTTTTCGGTAGTGCCTTTGTAGCCGGAACAGCCCTCCGGCACACAACACCTGAACGACATCGTCAGGCGAACGTACCGCTTCAATTGTAGAATGCCTGAATTCGGATCTTGCCTAAAAATCGATCACAAATATAAAGTGCGCGTCGAAACTTTCAGCCCACGCCGGCCGCATCTGCAGTCCCTCCGGGTTAAACACGGAGAAAGGTGGCCTCTCATGTGCGGTGGCGCCGCAGCGCGGCGGCTTCATGCGAAATATCAAGCTCTCCCGTAGACGGCGGAGTTTCGTGACGAGAAAAGTATTGAGGGACTATGGTAGCAGCCAAAACTACTGCAAAAATTACGCAGATTCACTATTTGATACTTTATTATATAAAAGGCATTTTACACAAATGTTCAGAAACGCAGCAATGGAAAAACAAGAACATCAACGCAAATGACTTAACAAGCAACAGATACAAACTCCACAGCAAAAATCAACAATGACCAAGAAGTAATACTGAAGGCTACAGCATGCCTACAATCCAATGTGTAGTCATCAAAAAGAATGCTGATGGATGCCTTTTATACGATATCATATTTTCTTTTGCAATGGTTATATATTTGAAAAAGAGTTCTGCCAGTGCATTCAAAACAGAAACGCAGATATCAAAACCAAGGTCACGCGCAAAAAAGCAACATTTTGATATGATGAAACATTCAAACAAATCGAGATGTCTTAGCACCACTACCACAACGACAAGGTAGTGCTCAAAAATTATACACAGCCTAAGGTAACACTCACAAGTTATAAAGCGCACATAAGGACACACTTTTCTCCAAATGGGACTTTTCTCTATGATTAGATAAGACTAAAATATGAGGCAGCTTGTAAGCTCAAAGACAGGTACAGACATTGCCTGGAACTAAACGTGCCGGCAAGCATAAAGTTTACAGCATAAGCTATTATGATCGCCGATTCCAATTCAGAGTCACTGAGCATTTGCTGCTGTATCATGAATTTTCTTATCAAAACAACTAGAGCAAGCAAAGAACACTTCCTACAGCACACCTGTGCTAAATTGCTGTAGCGCCACCCACCATACCCAAACAAGCACAAGCACTAAACAGCTACCCCTCAGCATCGAACAGAAACAGAGAACAAGGAGTAATTTATAATGCTACAAAAAGGCAAGAACAAGATGTGTTGTCACTAAAAAGGAGGCTGACAGGAATGTTTGTATAAGAGGTCAATTTTTGTTACCCTTACATGTTTAGAAGGGAGATCTGCCTCTGCGTCTAAAACAGTTGTAAACATAGAGAAAACATTCGGAACAGCCAATACAAACATTAACATTCAGATATCATAAAATATTCGTCTCATGTTATAAGCCCTGTATACGACGACACACTTTTTTTCCAAACAGTGTTTTGCTCAATGACTACAGATAATACATAACTTGCAAATAACTGACAGCTTGTAATCTGAAAGACAGGTGCAGACCTTGCTCGAAACAAAAATCTTCCACTTGCCAGCATCATGTAGCATTAGACTATGTATAATTTTTATAAAGGACGTTATAGCAAGTAGATTTGAAATTAAGAACAGGCTTCCTTAGTTTAAAACATTTGTCATAAGAATAGTCAGGAAAATTGCCTTGCTGAAATGCCATCTCAGTAATGAGCGCCTTTCACAAATTGCCTTCTTCATTTATATTTGTAGCACACATACAGTAAGTAAAAATTTCAGGTTATTACAATTTCCTACTGGCACAATATTAAGAGTTTTCAAGCCAGCGCATAATCATATTGTCCTGGAACTGTGACACAAGATCTCCACTTGATCATTTTAGTTCACACCACAACCAAAGTGTTCTTGGGTAAAATTTGAGCTCGGACGTTCACGACCAATATTTGAGATTCATAGCTGGTTTGGACATTCCTGTATTACAGCATAAGCACTACAAATAACTTAAAACTTTAATACCAATGTTTAGCTACGCTGCTTTGAATATGGCACATACTGCAAATTTACTGATATCGACAGCGGCTTTTATTGGAATCTAGGAGCAATGTATTTACTACAAAAGTCCCATTTATACGTGTTGTTTTGCCTCCCTGTAGCAATACGCAATCTTCTACAAAGTGCAACAGTATCACTTTGAGTATGCCACATACCCTTGCTAACAATCACACCCATCATTTATCACACAAAGTCGATTTAGAAAACATACCAATAAACAGATGCCATAAAATGTGGCGACAATGCGTTTGCCTGCTTAGAGTGAAGCTATTATTACTTTAAGCAATGCATTTTCTAGAAATGCCAAACCCAAGCTTTCCTTTAGAATTTTAGGTATGTGCGAGTCACTGCTACTTTTTTTGCATTGTTTGTGCTTAAAGAACAAAAAAGATGATACATGCAGCATCTAGCAGGTAATTAGTTCTTGCCGGGGAATGTTTCAACTGCATAAAAAAGTGCTTAAGTTTGTGCGACATCAACAGCGTGGAAATGGCTCCGTCTTAACTAATGCTGTCTGCACCATACTCAAGGTTTGATCAAATGCATGCGGGTACTTGACATTTCAGACAAAGCAAAGTGTTCGGAAAATGATTAGAGCATGCTCTAGCGATGATCGTGCAGACAGATCAATGGTGTCGCCCTTGCAGACGACGTTTCCTTCATCTTGGTTGATGACACAAGGGGCTGGGATAGGCACGTGTCGTTTATGTGTCTCCTTAAAAAGAATCTTTGTTTCACTGACGTACAGAAAAATGTCCTCTGGCATTTGCCAGAACAGGTAGCTATTAAATTTTTATAAATAGGTATCCATATTTTGCCCAAATTAAACAAAATGGCATTTAGTTTAAAAATCAGTTCTTTTGCCAAACCATAAATGTGACATGCATCGGTACTCTGATTTTTAAAGATCTGCTGAAATATGGACTAGCACGTGAGTAAAGGGGTGTTAGCACATTGAGCATAAATAACATTTACCAATGAGATCAGGGCAAATTCAGCTTTTTTTTTGGCCACAGACACGCGTCAATTTCAGTGAAGCTTGTGCGGCTTCCAGTGCCTTCCGAATATCTTGAAGCTTGGCTTGCATGTCTCTAAACGGAGCTTGAAACCTGAATTTAGCCTGAAGTGCAAGCTGCAAAAATGTACACGCAGTGCTCGGTATACCTAGGAGGCTAGAGACAGTTACAATGCTCAATTTCTGGAACTAGACATATCTGAATCGAGGTGTCCTATAAGTTACAAGAAATGGTGTCATATAAAGCTAATACAGCACTAGTTTTATAAGTAAATCAGGAATCAGTTTTCAAAACAAGTGTAATTTCACAATGTTTGTGCCTTTGTGTATAAATGTGCACATTAAAGAAAAAATTCAGCCTGTGTAGCAATGTTGATAGTATCAACTTTTCCAAATGTAACAATACATTACCAAATCAACTAGACGCTATGGCAGACAAGACACCTAATGTGCACACTGCATGCACCACTCTAGCGTCGTCTGGTGTATTTACTTTGGGATCCAACATCACCACCCTGCATTCTCAGAAAGGGGAAAATTCTCATAGTACTTATGAAAAATGCAAGGTCAGGAATTTAAAGGTAGCCATACCACATTTGGGTTCGAAAGTGCCCAGGAAGTTCTTCGGGTCTTTTCGTCGAGCATCTAGCATTGCCTCCAGCAAGAGCGTCCTTCTGCTGATATCGAAGTCTGGTGCGTTCATAATGGTAGCCTTGTTTGTCTGAAAGTAAGCGACATTTCATTTTCGTAATATATATAGGCAATTTGGCGTTGAAACTGCGTTAGAAAATTACTGCACAGGCAAGGACACGAAAAAAAAGAAAAAAAAATAGAAAAATTGAGAGCCCTTCCACTACTGTGATGATAGAAGCCAGCGAAGCTGTGACTATGGTGGGTCTGTTGTAGTGAATACTGCCCCCACAATGAGAATGAGCGTATCGCCGTTGGGCATCACCCAACCGAACTATCTATCATGAACGTTCCGGTTGAGGAACTCGCGTTGCAATCTGGCTGTCGCACAGGGGAAGTTGGCGCTAGCGTACGTTGCCGAGGCGTGCGCCATCATTGTCGTGTTCCTGCAGGGCAAGACGACGCTGACGTTTAGCCTCAACATCGCGCTCCCGCAAATCTGGGTAGGCGCCTGGGCTTCATAAGCCCTCACGCTAGAATCGACCAATCGACGACGAGCCCTCTCCCGAGCGCGTTCGCGGAGGCGTTGCTGAAACGCGTTAGGACACATCCCCAGTTGCTCTTGAATGTACCTACCCCTGAAAACGCGGCCTCTCCATTACAACAGAAGTGAAATTCTACGCTGGAATGATTAGCGACGACGATGAACGCAGGGGCAGTGGCACGCGCGTCGTGCTCGGCACGGCATCCAACGGCACAAACGGAAACCGCGGGGCGCCAACGAGCCAGCTGCGGAAGACGACGATGCTCGATTGATAGTTTCTTTTTTTAACACGAAAGTGTTTTATGCCGGGGTCCACCAAGACTTCACTGACGTATTTCCGTCACGGAAATACGTCATACGGAAATACGGAATGACGTTCTTACAATGTACACGAACATAATACAAAGAAAGAAACCAGAAGAAAAAGTTCCACAAACATGCAAAATTTGGAAATCGAACCCACGACCTCTCGGTCCGCGACGATAGATCGCCGAGCGTTTAACCCATTGCGCCACAAACGCATTTGCAGAGAGCTACACAGACGCGCCTTATATATCTAACACTCCTCCGTGTACCCGCGCTCTTGCTCGGGGCGGTGCCGCCGCCTACGAGCAGAAAAGAGAAGTACTGCATTATGACACTAACGCGCACCGACAGTGAACGCTTCGGTGGTCTCAGCACTACGACGCCTCGATGCCAGCATTCGAAGGGACGCTGGCATCAAGAAGCACTACCAACGCCACCTAGGTGGCGTTCACCGTACTCAGCACAGCGGAGCGTGGCCTCCGCAATTAGCTCTGAAAATGTTTCTGAAGTTGATCGCGGAGGCTGCAATTACGACGCGCTGTACGCGCTGATTTGACTCGGTGACGATTCAGTTACGTGCTTTGTCTTGCGCGTTGTATTAGTGTGTCAGTTACGTGCTTCGTCTTTCGCGTTGTGCTAGCGTGTGCAGCGTAGTGCAGCTTCCATATGCACGACGGTTGCTCATGGTCATCGACGTTGGTAGTCGTGATGGAGGAGACGTGCCACCAGGCGTCAGCGTGGGTGCATCAACGCCTAAGGGCGCTTTAGCCACAAAACACCAATAGACATTATATATCAATGTGCAACAAACATTACACTACTTCTGTGAAGACACGTTTCACTTTCGTGTTCTATACCGATTCCTATATAAGAAGGATCAACCACATTTTTTTTTTATACTCGCGGACACGCTCCTAGAGAGAACTAGCCCTTAATAGAGAGTTTTAGAATAGGGGCCCCAAACGTTTTGGGGCCCCAAAGAAATAGCGTCGACACCACTGCGCATGCGCGACACGCTAACTGCGTTTGGGTTTTGCGTTGGGCACGCTATTTCGCCGATTTAGCGGGAGCCCCAAAAGCAGCCCCAAAAGTTTTGCGTCAACAAACATGGCGGCACCCATTGAAGCAGCGGCTCTTCGAGTACCAAACTCGGCTTGATTCGTGGTAACGCGTGAAGTTCGTAAGCTAGAAGAAGTGACTGCGGTTATCGCTTACTCTCAACTAACGTGTGTAATGAAGATTGATTCATTAGACGCCGCTGATTCTGAATTCGATTGTCGATTTCATGGCTCGTAGGCCTAATGTGGAATAGCTTGGCTGGTGAAGGCACGTCAAGTTGGTTACTCAAAATTAGACGCAATAAATCGCTTGCTACTAACATAATAACATCTTAATTGCAATTAAACGCAAAACTACGATAGTCAAAATTATTCTTCCTATCATGAAATGGTATGGTTTATTTTAATATTTAGAGTAATTTTTCTTTGACACCGTAGTGGCGCTGCAAGCGCAAGACGCTATTCGCAAACCCAAAGCCCTATTCTAAAACTCATCACTCTTGAATGCCCCAACGCTAACACCCGCAAAGCTCTCTGGAGCACCAAACTGTTGGGGCCCCTATTCCAAAACTCTCTAATAGCTTCGCTGTAAAAAGTGACACAGTACACGACGAATGTTAAGTCAACTCTAGAAACCACGCACGCCCACGTGCTGTGCTTGAGCGGCGCATGTGAGCAGACACTTTGCCGTCATTCCAGCTGACAGCTCAATAGAAGTTGCAGCGATGAGACAACGGTTCGTCGTAAGTTCACTTGCTACGCAAACAAACAGAACCATACACACCAGTCAGAACTTTGCCCATACAAATACAATGAGCAGATTTCTTGTGCGTGCGTGACAATAGCGCAAAAACGTGAGCGCCGTGAGTTTACATCAGAATTGACACATACTACGGCAGTAATTAGTAAAAGCGTTTACCTCTCCGTAAAGTCCGTGACGGAGGCTCAAGCCAGGCCTCCAGTGAAAACGGAATTTCTCGAACCGAGCAAAAAAATCACATCATCTCACCCTACGGGCAAACCTTGGTGGGATGCAAAAGCATCGCGGGGGGTGCGCATCGAGGTTCCGTTTCGTTTCACTTGGCAACACAACCCAATGAAAGTTAGAGTGAGAGAATGTATTGAGAAGAGAGGAGTCGTTTGTACGGGGTTGGTACGTCTTTATTTAGAGATCGTACGTGATTCCTAGCGTCGGTGCGCGCGGTATCTTGAAGACGATGGCTTTGTGGTCGGTGAAGTGTAGCGTCAATGGGTCTTGGTGCAGAGGGTCGCGTTTGAAAATGTGCGAAGACGAGGTCTATGCACGTTCCCCTGATGGTGATGGTTGTTTTTACAATCGGCCGGCTTCCCTGGCCTGAAGTTCGGGGTCCGCTTGCCGACGCTGACGTTTACGTTCGGCTTCCCGAGCCTTCCTCGGCTCCGCGGCGGTGGCGCTGCCGCTGTAACTAGCGCCGACGTTGACGTTGTTCACGGCGTTTCTTACATCGTTGCACAGAGAGAGAATGACGGAAGCACAGCGAACGCGCGCTTTATACTGCGCCGCGACACCCTTAGAGAGAGAGTGAGAGAGAGAGAGTTATATGTAATGATTTGCTGCGCCGCACCTGTGGCGGAGAGGAGGAGAGCGCACACCTGTGTAGGAGTGGAGAATGAGGGCGAGTTGCGCATGCGCAGTATGGGTGCGGACGCCGCAGAACGGACACGGCCCCGAGCATAAGATGCTCTCGCATCTAAAAGCCAGATTTGACGCACTTTGCAACCGAGGAACAATGCAGCAGCAGGCAGCCGAACAATAGCTTCGCCTTCGCAGTTGTGCCTTGGTTGGCGCGGCTGGCGCGTTGGCGTCCGATATCGTCGCTTCCAGAGTTGTGGCGCTACGTTCGATAGTGACGAATTCAAGTGCGGCCGATGCAGCCGATGCAGCCGATTTAAACTTGTGCCATACTCCGGAAATACTGTAGTTATGAGCGACACTACCACGTCGTGTATTTTACAACAATTTTTGGTCACTTTGGCTTTGAGGAGGCGGTGTGTGAAGGGGTTTCTATTTATAGCGGGGTACTCACAGTAAAAAACACAAGTGGCGCTGAAAGCTCCAGTGAAAAATGCCATTTCTGCTTGAGCAATCCGTAAGCTTTGTGACTTGGAAGGTTAAAATTCTACGCCGTTTATTGCTCACCGGCTTGCGATTAGATCTTTCTTTGACAGGGGGTGACACTATAAACAAAAGATGCCGTCGTATACCAACGATGCCACCGCGCCGTCAGTTTCGTTGTCGAGAAGCACGAAAACTGATTGCCGCGCGCTGGCGATCAGACGAAGGATTACTGCAAATGTCTCATTCATTTCATATTTGGACCGAATGCACAACCCAATTTCTCTCGCGTGCTCCCATCCCACACTTTGCTTACGCTATACATTCTTTGTTCAGTACACATGGACGCGGCGCAACGCGATTTCGCATGCTTTTGCTTTCAGCCACGTTTTGTCGCATACGACGTAAAACCAGAGAGTGACTCAGACTGTGAAAATAAGCGATCGACGAGCGAAGCAATGCTGCGCCAAGACACTGATATGCAGCCAGTTAGAAACGTCGACACGTTGCATAATTGTACATAATATTCGCTTGCGTTTTTCTTAGAGCTTTAACAATCTTTATTTCTTTCTCCATGTTTTCAGTGTCAGTCTACCTGCTACACTGGCGCTTGCTTTGACTTGGGTGTCGTTGCCTTGCTCGGTACAATTCCACACAATTTCAAATACTACTGTGTGCTTACCTTCTGTTGATACGTTCTTTCCTGACGAAATTATCCCATTTGAATCGCTCGCTCCTTCCTTCGATAACCTGCCGATGTTTCTCTTTAGAGTTCGATTTTAATGAGAAACTGGCGCGGCAAGTTACTTGCGGGTTAAGCGCCAGACCAAAATAGAAGTGAAGAAAGTCTAAAAGGAAACGGTGCTTTCACTGGTCGACTTTGGTGTTTCAAAAAGTGTAGACGCTTGTAAGGATCATCCAAAAGCTGACCGCTATACCACTGCTTTATACTTTGCCGGCTAAACGGCAGTTACCCACGAAACATAGCACAAGTGGTCAAACCTTAAAATGGTGACTCGATCATGCGCCGCCTCACAGCACAAATGAGCAAGTGTATAAATATAGCGCGGATTTTTTGAGAAGGCTAGGTGAGTTTTTTTTTTACTTCCCTGTTTGCCACGTGAAGCAAGGTATGCGGTCACACTTCGTCGCTGTATAGCTTTAACTTTGGCACTACAATATGGCCTCTCTGTACTTCAAGATTAGCCAAATCGTCACTGTCTCATTATCACGGAATAACTTCGCCATTTCTTTCATTAACGGTTATTCCAATCGCATCGCCCTCTAAAATCGCCAGTACGTATAATGCCATTAACACAAATTGCCGTGATTGTGAGGAAATTAGAATTTTCAGACATCATATTGTTCTCTGTAAGAGCATCGCACCCAATACCATACGAAAATTGATAAATGAACAGAACTAACGCTGGTGCTTTAAAAAAATGTGCGGCAAATCATGTAAATTGCTAAACGAATTGTCGATGCAATGTTGCCTACAACCTAGTTGTCCTGCAACACGGTATACACATTGGGCAGAATGGGCGCTGCCTAAATGTACGCATGCGAGAGCACCACAATGCGCTGATGTCTGCGCCGGGATTTCATATGTGTGCTCATTTTGCAAAATGTGGCTGCGGTCCGGAATTTCCGCGCACTTCAGCTGTGTGTTTTAATCATGGCACGAAAACTATGGATACAGACGCTGAGTTCACCATCTATATCGCAATCAGATTGTTAAATTTTTTCTAGACGACACTTAATTAGTTGCCTTTGTTTCTTTACCCTCCACGGTGGCTCAGTCAGCTAAGGCGTTGCGCTGCTGATCACGAGATCGCGGGGTCGTGGCCGCAGCGGCCGCATTCCAGTGGAGGCGAAATGCAAAAACGCCCGTGTGCTTGCGTTGTAGTGCACAATAAAGAACCACTGGTGGTCAAACTTAATCCGGAGCCATCCACTACGGCGTGCCTCATAATAAGAACTTGTTTTGGCACATAAGACCCCAGAACGAAGAAGACAAGACTTTGTTTCTCTACCCTATCTTCCCCGTCTATTGATATTTTCTCTCGTATTTACATCTTGTGTGAATAAATTTCAGTTTCAGTCTACGCATCTTGTGTCTCGCTCTTCTCTGTTGGGAGTGTTTGCGTTTCATAATGAAACCATAAGCTCAATACTCTTTCCCCCTTTCCAAACAGAGCTAATCGTCCCACTAAGCAAAATTAACTGCAGTGAGCTTTGTGCGCTAGCGAAACTTCATGTCAGCGTTTCAATGAAGCGAAGAAAAAGTTAGCAAGACTATTTGGCCTTTAACTTCGAAATACTTAAATAATCCTTTTTATTCGTTTTGACAGCCCGCTGCGATTGCTTGAGTGCGAGCAGAAAACATGTTCTCACTTAGCTTCCTCGCCGCATGCTTCATTGCAATGCCCATGTTTTCAAGTGGAAGAGAAAAAAAAAATAAATATCTCGGTCACAAAGTTTAAGTGGAACAGGAAAATAGTAAGGGCAACAGAGTGAGTGGAACAAGTCAATGATCCACATAAAGTTGGCATGTTCCTTTTTCAACATCATCATCATCATCATCAGCCTATATTTATGTCCACTGCAGGACGAAGGCCTCTCCCTGCGATCTCCAATTACCCCTGTCTTGCGCTAGCGTATTCCAACTTGCGCCTGCGAATTTCCTAACCTCATCATCCCACCTGACTTTCTGCCGTCCTCGACTGTAGAGCGCTGCACGGGCTCGGGCTTACCCGAAAGCCTGGGCCCGGCCCGGCCCGTGGGCCGGGCCGGGCCGGGTAGAGCAGTTTTTTCACGGGCTCGGGCCGGGCTCGGGCACGGCGTGTGCTTTTTGACCCGGGCCCGGGCCGGGCTCGGGTTTTTTGACGCGGGCCCGGGCCGGGCTCGGGCTTTCTGCGAGTTATTCTCGGGCTTCTCAACTCTGAAAAACATGTATTTTTCGGTCTCGAGTCGGGTTCGGGCCGGTTTCGAGCCGGGCTCGGGCCGGGCTCGGGCTTAAGGTAAAGGGGTGGCGGGCCGGGCCGGGCGGGTAACGCAGATTATTTCCGGGCCCGGGCCCGGGCCATAAAAGTTTTGATCGGGCTCGGGCGGGCCGCCCAATTTAAAAACAGGCCCGGGCCGCAAAAATCGGCCCGTGCTCTACTCGACTGCGCTTCCCTTCACTTGGTATCCATTCTGTAACCTTAATGGTCCACCGGTTATCCATCCTACGCATTACATGGCTTGCCCAGCTCCATTTCTTCCGCTTAATGTCAACTAGAATATCGTCTACACCCATAACAATGAATAGATTGCGATTCCTGTTACTCATATATTCACAAAACAGCCGGATCCACATAGACATGAAGTCTGTTCAAATATGTGGAACGTTAGTTTTACCTGGAACCTATGAGTAACCGGATCAAGAGTGTACGAGGAAGATGCCCTTACGAACATTACAAATAAATATACCTGTACTGTCTCTCTCTCTCTTTACAAGAAAGTGTCGCCGTCGATCGGGCTGTGAATAATACGTACGTTCTACGGGCATTTTACTTACGGCGCTTTGTTTAGCTATGGCCTCAGGGTGTTTAACCATACGTGAAAGAGCTAAGCCTGTGAGTACTTGGGCTAAAAGAGGCTGCGGAAAACCAAACGATGTGGTGTCTCGTGCCTTGGGGCAAATCTCGATTCGGCAAACTGCACGCAAATCTCATACTGGCAGCGCCACCTCATCCGTTGCTGCTCCCCTAGCGGATAAACCACATTGTTGGAAGTAAGAGACTGCTTAGAGATAAAAATTGGAGGACGCTTAAGCTTCGCCTTTAAGAGTGGAACGTGATAGCGTTATCAGGCCCCGTTCGCTACTCATTTTTCTTTCAGTGGGCTCCACTGCAACACAGAACATGGGAAGGCCAGCTTACAAAGACTAAGCTTACACCGATGCCCCTAATGTCGGCTTCACTTTTAAACAGAAATGCGTTGCTGAAAATACGACTTTCCACGGGCAACATAACTCGTGTTATATTAAAATGTGAAGCCCCTAGCACCTTTTTTATTATTTTGTTAACTGTTTGCTGTTGCCCCGACACGCGCCCGTGTCCAAAACGCATTATGCAGGCGAAATCCGAATTTGACCTGCCGTAGGGTGCCTACGTGCAAGCGCTGTGCTTGCATGTAGGCTCCCTAGACCTGCCGAGGATGCGAGCGCCATCTAGATAGCATGTTCGCCAGTAAACTACCAGAGCCATGGCCTCCGAGATGGCGGCTCGCGCACGTTTCTCTCCGGCCATCCGAATCGCCGCGCTCCCCCGCAAAAATACGAACATCCCGTCGCGCGCCCGGCTAGCGCGAGATGGCGCACTCACTTGGGATTCCGGCGGCAGCGGAGACCGCGGAAGAAAGCAGAGCGCGCGGTATTACAGCGTGCGCATGTATTTTTTTTTTCTGCGTACGAGCAAGCATTGCCGCCAGGATCTTCTGGATTCACTGAAGGCAAGTATTTTTTTTTCTGTTACTGCATTTATTTTGGTCCAATTTACGGAGAAAAGCACGACAACTGCTGAATTTTCCTGATATAAATTATTGTAAGGAGGTATTAATTCGTCTGTGGTAGTGTTACTTTTTTTTCATTACCGTCCGTTTTGTCTCGGCGCGAAATACCTTGATTTGAGAAATATACAGGGGCGTTCTAGCATTCATCTTTTCTGGAGACGTGTATGGGTGAAAACTGGGCTAATTTTAGTCGTTGAATCGTATTGCCCTCCTATCGTGACACATCGTTGTACTATTTGATCGCGTACGAATATTTATGAGTAGGTCAACCGAAGCACGGTTACGCTCTAGATAACTGAGTGCCCTGGTGATGTCACTGAAGTAAGATGATAAGTAATTTTGCCGGAATATTGTTGAAGGCTTCGATTAGCCGACCTACATTTACTCCACACGTCGTTCACAGTGAAAGTGCCTGAGTTGTCATCACCTCCTTTTTCGTCATCCAGATTTTTGCTTACGTTTGGTAGCACAATGGCAATATCAGTAACTTGTTCATTTACTGTGCTCTCGACTGCACCTAAATCAATCAATCGATCATAAATGAACAAAACGCGCCTGTAACCAGTCCGTGGTCGTCGCAGAACCGGCGACTTTCAGTCTAGACCACTGTCTAGACGTATGGCGACCGCCTGCAACATCCTCCCTGTCTCATGCGGCGCGACGGTAGGTAGTTGGAAAGGGAAACTGGGGAAGCCTCGTGGGCGAGTGCGAAGCATTGTGCGCTGTGCGAGCGCGGCTTTCGCGCCAGACTTGATGGTCGCGAGGAGAGAGCATGACGATTGATGATGCCGAGTGCCGAGTTTCGTCGGCTCAGTTAGCGTTCCCCTCCAGCGTGCGTTCGACTTTATGTCTTTGTAACGCGCTCATGCTGCGGTTCTTGCGCGGTTTTTTATCTTGCGTGCTTGTGTCGCTGGCGTTCTGCGTAAAGAAGACAAAATTTTGGCGTGAAAGTAGAAATGAATGTTTGATTCAATAGCAGTGATTTATTAATTGAAGTTGCAGACTACTGACGGCTATATAACTGAAACTCTGTCAGTGCTGTCTTTTTTTTGTTGTTGTTGTTGTTGTTAGAGAAAATGCTGTGAGGTCCTGTGTCTTCTCTTTAATTTCAGGAATATGGCATACTTCTGCATCATCATCAGCCTATATTTATGTCCACTGCAGGACGAAGGCCTCTCCCTGCGATCTCCAATTACTCCTGTCTTGCGCTAGCGTATTCCAACTTGCGCCTGCGAATTTCCTAACCTCATCATCCCACCTGACTTTCTGCCGTCCTCGACTGCGCTTCCCTTCTCTTGGTATCCATTCTGTAACCCTAATGCTCCACCGGTTATCCATCCTACGCATTACATGGCCTGCCCAGCTCCATTTCTTCCGCTTAATGTCAACTAGAATATCGTCTACCCCCGTTTGTTGTCTGATCCACACCGCTCTCTTCCTGTCTCTTAACGTTACTCCTAAGATTTTTCGTTCCATTGCTCTTTGTGCGGTCCTTAACTTGTTCTCGAGCTTCTTTGTTAACCTCCAAGTTTCTGCCCCGTATGTTAGCACCGGTAGAATGCAATGATTGTACACTTTTCTTTTCAACGACAGTTGTAAGCTCCCAGTCAGGATTTGGCAATGCCTGCCGTATGCACTCCAACCTAATTTTATTCTTCTGTAAATTTCTTTCTCATGATCAGGGTCCCCTGGTGGCGTGGAGTAGAGGTAGAACACCCGACTTCAAATCTGAAGGTCGTAAGTTCGAATCCTGCTCCATTCCACTACATTTTCAGGCATGGAGTGGTGCCTGACACCGGCAAAGGAAAAAAAATACATATTGCCGAGAGCTAGTGGGGCTATACTAGTTCAGGTGCAACCAAACTAGGCAGGCCCACTAAGCTTCATCAAAGTCACTCCCTCACCAGAACAGGAATTGGCCTCCCTGGTGCAGTATTCGGCCACTACCTCCCTCATGACTCCGACAATTAACCCATGGCCCTCAGTTCCCAGTGGCTGCGCAGCACCTGACCAAGGCGGCGGTCAGACCTGCTACGCGGAAGAGGGTGCTAAGAATCTCTGTGTCAAGGCAGGCCGCCAATGGAAACTAAACCTGGCAACGTTCAACACGCGCACCCTCTCGAGTGAGGCTAGCTTAGCAGGACTATTTGAAGAATTATCAGGCATTTCCTGGGATATTATTGGCCTTAGTGAGGTTAGAAGAACTGGTGAGGCTTACACAGTGCTGACTAACGGCCACGTCCTCTGCTACTTCTGCTACCCTTCTGCAAATCGAATAGCAAAAAGAAGCTTGGGATCAGTTTTCATGAATTTCGGGAAATAAGACGTATCGGCAGGCATGGCTGACGGCTATATCAAGAAAGGATTTCGTTCCGAATGAAAATTCTAACACCAGTTTAGTCTGCAGTCTGCACTTTGTCGATTCTGATTTCTCTCGTTCCACAATTAAGCGGCGACCCTCAAGCCAGATGCTGTGCCTAGCGTTTTTAGCGAATACCTACGCTACATGCAGCCTATTCCGCTAAGAAAAGGCGTAAATTAGAGCGACAGTTTTCAATCTCTCATCAGAAAACCCCAACATCAACACGGCACCAAAAAAAAAGAAGACGCGAAGGACAGGAAATGCCGCTGAAGATTTCCGCAGTCAAGATATTTGCGCACATCACTTTTTCTACAACATTCTGGCAAGTCATCCATCAACCCCACGCGGCCATGTCCTAACGATGCAGACGCCACCCAAGAAGCTGCGGTTTCAGTAGAATCTGCCGTACAAACTCATTCTCTTACGCCACGTAAGCGTTCTGATGTCATGGCTATAAATCGAATGAGATCACAAACGTTTAGGATTAACAAGAACATTCGAAAACTACGAAAAGAAGATGAACGACTCAGAAAGACGCTTGCAAAGTTCGAAAATACCACAGTGCATTCAGCGGTAAGAAACTGTTTGCAGAGGGTGGGCAGTCAACATTTTGCCTTGAAGACTGCTTGATTGAGCAGATCTTGAATGCAGGGAGACAACG
>NC_051161.1:138682153-138724389 GCF_013339745.2 Dermacentor silvarum | reverse complement strand
AACAGCGTTAGGAAGAACATGGCCGACGAAATGAGCGCCGACCAATGAGGATCCCTCGGCGGTGCTCAAAGCTGTCGCTACTTAAAGAAAGAAAAAAAGTTGTCGCAGTTCACCTGAAAGGGCGAAGCATCAATTGCGATAGCAACTTTGTAGAGAGCTATACGGAGTCAATGATATTAGACTTTATCAGCTGTATAAACTTGGACATGCACAGCAGCGCCGGCACACACGCAGAACTGTTGTCGACGCCGTCCGGCGTTTTGCCCGCGTTCGCTCCAAAATGCGTGCGGCGTTGGTGACTGTTGCCGTGGAGCCTATGGTAATAATAAATAGGCACTTGGTGCCGCAGCTAAACGTCGCCTCCCTTCCCTCCCCCCTCCCCCCCTCCCACAGTGCTCTCGCGTGTCGGAAGAAGGCGCGTTTGCTCACTATATGGTGATTGTAAAGGAGGAAAGAGACGCCTACTTCTGCAGCCCTTAAGGGAGCACGGCGCAGAACGCGCGTTTGTTCTCCGCCGTGCGTTCACTCCCCGTGAAAGCGCGCGTCCCTCGCGGCCTTTCACTCGCACATACAGCGTTCGGCGCGCGGCGACGATTTCATCTCCATTGACGTCATACGGAACCTCACGGCGACGGCGACGGCGACGGCGACGCCGACGGCAGAAATCTGCTTTGGAGTGTCCATATAATTGCTATCGCAATAAAAAAAGTTGTCGCAGTTTCACCTGAAAGGCGAAGCATCAATTGCGATAGCAAATTTGTAGAGAGCTATACGGAGTAATGATAGTAGCTTTATCAGCTGTATAAACTTGGACATGCAGCAGCACCGGCAACACGCAGAACTGTTGACGCCGTCGGCGTTTTGCCCACGTTCGCACAAAATGCGTGCGGCGTTGGTGACTGTTGCCGGAGCCTCTGATATAAATAGGTACTTGGTGCCGCAGCTAAACGTCCCCTCCCTTCCCTCCCCCCCCCACGGCCTTTCGTGCGTCAGAAGAAGGCGCGTTTGCTCTACATATATGCTGATTGTAAAGGAGGAAAGAGACGCCTACTTCTGCAGCCCTTAAGGGAGCACGGCACAGAACGCGCGTTTGTTCTCCGCCGTGCGGTCACTCCCCGTGAAAGCGCGCGTCCCTCGCGCCCTTTCACTCGCACATACAGCGTTCGGCGGCGTGCGGCGACGATTTCATCTCCATTGACGTCATACGGAACCTCACGGCGACGGCGACGGCGACGCCGACGGCAGAAATCTGCTTTGGAGTGTCCATATAATTGCTATCGCAATAAAATATCTAGGGACTTTAGGTATAGCAACCGGCGCTTCGCGGGAAATCCGAAATGATTGAGTGAGGGCTCTGTTATACTCAGACGTAACGTCGACGCGCGCGCACGCTGGGCGCAGCGACGTTACGCTAGCAAAACGCGAGCGCTGTATAGTCTGACGCGTGGCGCGACCGACGCAACCAGCGTCCGTCGGCGCGGCCCGGCGGCAGCCGGCGCGAAATGCAGCATGCTGCATTTTCGCGCCGACGACGTTACCCAGACTGCACCGCGTCCGTGTTTCTTTCCACGCGGCTACGGTGGCTAGAAGGGGGAGGTGGGAGCAACGCAGCCGTCGGAGAGCGCGGCGCGTGTTGCAGTGATTGGCGCTGAGCCGTGCTCCCTCAAGGGCTGCAGAAGATAGCGCCAACCTTTCCCTTTCCCTCAAGAACCACTTATCATCATATCAGTGATTCATGATGCCGAGTGGTGGCGCGCGCGTCGACACTAAGATGCCTCCGCTGTAGTTAGGCTGCTGTCGGAGCTAGCGAGTGCGCTCGGTTGGCATGGTTCTCATCGGTTATTTTTTGCTCCACGCTCGCTTCTGTTCGCATTCACGCTGTGGAGTTGTACCTCCTTGTGGTGACAATAGTTTTACACGTTGCCATGCCGTAAGAAGCAATGGCAAGTCGCATGAGACGACAGACGCACCATTTTGCGCCGGGCTGCACAACAGGCTATTTTTCTGCTAGAAAAGCAAAAAAAAACACCCCTTTTCTCGGTGTCTGATGACGATGAGGCACTTAAAGCGTGGCTGTGAGCCGTGCCCCGTGCAGCCAAGGCCTTAGACAGGACTTCGAAGATCTGCCTGTACTTCAAACCCCAGTTGAATCATATGCAGGGTGTCCCAACTATCATGCAACAAGATTTTAAAAAAATATGCAAATGCCCCGTAACTGGGCAGAACCAAGGCAATGTTCTTTGACGTCGCTTCTAGATACTCAGATTATTTTTTTGAATCTGCCTAATTATTCAAATATTATAATTAGATGAAAAGTGTCAATGAGAAAATTGCAGAGCAATATGAAAAACTCCCGATACAGCTTTCTGTTGCTCAATATGTGTTACATAAGTGTTTTTCCCAGCGTGAACGAAGCCCGCGAATACGCGCAAAATTGGCGCGCGACTGGCCGCTCGAGGCACTTTGCGTGTATTCACTGGCTTAATTCTTTCACCCTCGGAAAGACACTTTTATGCAGCACGTATTGAGCAACAGAAAGCTGTATCGGTAGTTTTTCAAGTTGCTCTACAATTTTCTCGTTGATACTTTTTATCTAATTATAATATTTAAGAAGTTGAATAATTACTTAGGACTATTTATGTAAGTAGGCGGAATGCAAAAATAATCTGAGTATCTACAAGCGACGGCAAACAACACTGCCTTGGTTCTGTCCAGCTATGGGGCATTTGCGTATTTTTAAATCTTGTTGCATGTTAGTTGGGACACCGCGTATATTGAATCCTTTAATCAAGTGCTGTCTGTCGTTATTTTGAGTATTCTTCATGGTCACCACCATTCTAGTTCATCGCATTGGCGACTAAATTAGGGTTGTTTACTTAACTCCTATATGGAATGATTTCTAAACCAATTTGACGAGCAGGATGATGCAGTGCGTCGCAGTAATATGACCTAAGGAGCTCTTCACTGCGAGCCTAGAAATCGGTGCAGCTTTCTTTACCGACACCACTAGCATAATATTCTTCGCATTAGCTGAAATAATTTTTGTTCACTCCCGACGATTCGGGAAAGCACGTAGAACGCGTGCGACCGAGACCAACAAAAAATCTTTGTGCCGGCTGTGACGTGCCCGAAGCGAATGCACCTTTACCATTGGACCACTCACCAGAGGATAAAAATTATGGGGTTTTACGTGCCAAAGCCACAATCTGATTATGAGGCACGCCGTAGTGGGGGGCGCCGGAAAATTTGGACCAGCTGGAGTTCTTTAACGTGCACCTAAATCTAAGTACACGGGTGTTTTCGCATTTCGCCCCCATCAAAATGCGGCCGCCGTGGCCGGGATTCGATCCCACGTCCCCGTGCTTAGGAGCCCAACACAATAGCCACAAAGCAACCACGGTGAGTCCATCAGAGGATATCTGCTAGTCATTTATTGTCTCCACTATTAACAAGGTACGGTATGCATTAACTTAATGCTAGTTATGTGAAATATGCGAGCGCTAATTGCGAACAGAAACGCCCGTTTCGAAACCCGCGGCACCAACTGCCGTGCTTCCGCGCCCGGGGAGCGATCTTGCTGTCGACTGCAGCGCCGCCGCTGCTGTCATGATTGCTTGCAACACTCCGCCGCCGCCGTTGCTCTCACCTCCCCCTTCTAGCCACCGTAACGCGGCGCTCACTTTCCGCGCGGCGCTCTGCTCTACTGAGCATGCGCTGCTTTGGCTACGGCCGCTGCGTCCGGCCGCGTCGCGTTGGACTATAGGGGAGGCGGATTTGCGCCCGGCGGGGCATCGCCGACGTGACGCGACGAAACGAACCCCGGCGCGCGCGCGCGTTGTGAACGCCGCAGTATAACAGAGCCCTGACGCGTGAAAGTAGGTCACCGGGGAGAGGGGAGAACGTGGAGGTGAGGGCATGCGTGCGTTCCTTGTCCGCGCAAGCTCTCGCCTGCGTTCCAACTGAGGTTGCGTCGTTCCGCCGATAGGTATCCGCCGCCGTCACCGGCCCAATAGACGCGCGCCCTTGCTACTTTATCTGGTGGATCGCATCTGGCAAGCAAGCCGAGAAGTGTCCCCACCGTGCTGTAGACACGGCTTCGGCGTTTTATCAATTCTACTCCGTGAACGAAAGAGACGCCCAGTGCCACGTCTGCTGCAAAGAGAAGAAGCCACCCGCAGGCTTTGGTGAATCTGCTCTGCAGCGGATAGCGTTATACGTCTTCATTACACTTCCTGTTTCTTTGGCAAGTGCAATTCGTAAATCTAATTGTTCTAGCATTCACGGTGACTCAATCATATTCATTGTACAGCAATCTTTCGTGTCTCACAATTTGCAGGAATATATTACGCACCTTCAAGTCCATTGACATGGAGAGGACCATCGGCCAAAGGAAGCGCTGCCCAGGTGATGACACTCGGGTACGCGGGCGGGCCCGCCACATGGCAAGCGTTGCCAGAAAACTAGCATCGTTGCAAACTAACTTCTCCGGCGAACTAAGCGGGTCGCTGTTCGGCGGCTTGGAAGAACGGCGTGTGGAGCTGGTCCGTGAGCCGGTGCCGGTGGTAGAACACGCTGACAAATCAGTCCAGTGTGAATTGGAGTCCAGCAGCTTGATGGACCATGAGCACAGCCAGCACCTACTGCGTATGGCAGAACTGCAACAACAGAAGGCATTGTATCTGGAAAAGCTGCGCGCTTTAGAAGGCATTCCTACTGCCGCTCCGACGCCCTAAAACGACATGTGAAGAGCATCTGGATTGTCGAACTGCTTTTCTACCTTTTCTTTGTCTACATCTAGCTAATGCGCGTGGATTTGTTTGTGCTTTCTTGAAGTTGACTGGTTTCCTATGTAGATGTGTTTCGGAAAGCGTTTAACACAATTGTTTGCTTCAGCCACGCCGAGCGTCAATGTGGCATCCAGACGTTGACCTGGCAATAAACGGTATTTGTTCTTACATGAGCGTCGTAAGCCCACAAACAAGCGGTCAGCTGCGTGCATGCTGTCGTCTGAGCGAAATTGAGAATAAGCGTAAAGCTAAATCTATTGAATCCTTTCGTCTGGTGCTTTCATCGTGCGTCATCGATGGGCGACGCCTGCAACGCCGCTGTAGGCGTTCCTCATCGCATCAGCGTTGTGGGACGCCTGGTCCTTACCGGGGTCAGGGCCACTGGATAAAAGAAAAATTTGCTGTGGCTTAGCTCAGCTAACCCTGGATATGCAAAGCGAAAGCTTGGTTTAGCCTGGTTAAGTTATAGTTTCACCTGGTTGGCTGACTTAGCTGTATTTATTATACTTAGATATACACTCATCAATATAAGCCAGCTACAAATTATAAGCCGATAAGTCCAAGCATTTTACGAGCCCAACAGCTAACTCTTCCTCAGTCTCTGACGCTAGCTTGGCTCGCTTGGCATTCCGGACCCTCTCCAGTGAAGCAATTCGCCGGGAGAAAGACGCGTGTCAGACGCCGCTTGCGGCGTGGTCAGACGCCGGTAAGACGCCGCGGGGTGGTCAGACCATAGAGGAAAGGCCCGTTTATAGTCCGACGGTATGGGCGCGCAGGCCAGCGTCGTTTGCGGCCAGTCACGCTACGCCGGTTGTGCTGCGTCAGCCGAAACGCCATCTCTATGGACGAGGCAACCTAAAGTTTGCCCGCGCGGTATCAGCGCCAATACTCCCTTGGTGGAAGGATGGAAGTGTAGAAGGTCGCCGCTGGGCCAGCGCGCGCCCGTGTTCTCTACGGCGCGAGCGATCGTGCGCGTACTTTTCGCAACGGCGAGCGCGACCTCATCAACCAGGAAAGGTGGCACGCAATACTGCTGCTGTTGTTGATTGCCACAAGAGCCTCGAAAGGTCTAAAGCCGACCGTGAAGTCCTACAGAATTCCGGGGAGGTGGTACGAGAAGGACAGACGACAAGCGTGGATAACTGCGGTGCGCCGAGTCAAGTAAGTGACGTAGTTTCGCATTCGCGTGCAATATCACGGCCGCTCGATAAAAACGCAATAGTAATGTACCTGTATTTAGTGCATGGCCGTTTGTTTAGACGTGTCGCGTAGTTGAATCTTATAGTGACATCCGCCGTGTTAGCTTAGCGGTAAATGCATACGTGTAGCGCCGCTAAGCTCGACGACGCGAGCTCGATTCCCGGCCCCGGCGGCCGCATTTCAATGGGGGCGAAATGCAAGAATGCAGTTCTTACCATTTACTTAGATTTTTGTGCACGTTAAAGAACCCCCGGTTGTCAAATTTATTCCTGAGACGCTCCGTTACAGTGTGCCTCATAATGATTCGTGCTTCTGGCACGTAAAACCCGCGAATTTATTTGATTGTACTGTTCGTTCACTAGCGATCGGCAAAGAGGAGCTCCAGATAATTATATCCTTTTTCCAAACGCTGCAACTTAAATTCCTTGTTGTGCAGGCTACAAAATGGGCCGCACGTTACTTGTCTTTTGTGTGGTGGCAATCCGTATTTAATGCAAGCTGCGGTCATCGCATGCCTCGGTAAGCGGTAGATCGCAAAGCAGCTGCCCGAGACGCGCGCGTTATGTTTGTTACTTGGCCATGCTTTCTAGGTTCACAATATCCAACCAGTGTTTTAAACTGCCACCTTGCACATTCTTCCTGTTTCAGTCTTCCTGCCAAGAATCTTCGTTTCGTGTAGTAGCCGGCCATCGGTGTGAGCTTACGTTAGCTGCGGCGGGGCGTTCGCCCGACGTGAAAGTAGATTTGCTTTGATGAGGTACGTACCGCTAATTCTTGCGCTCGTGCTGCTGGTCCCAAAGTAATCGCTGGTTACCGTGACCTGAGTTCATCTCGCGGAGCGGTTTGTACGAGTGATTTCTCGTGACCAGTGAAAAGATACCTTGCTCAATAATGCAATGAGTTGCCATGACTCTAACATCTGCATTAAATAAGGCATGATATACATTAAATATTTATACAGCATGATATAATGCATTATGCACATATGTAGTACTTACATCGTTAATTAATTTTATTGGCTTATTAGTGCCTAATGCATGTGTTCTTTCTGTTCCGACAGTGCTGATGCCACTCCCTGGCAGCCAAATTGAGAGCAGCCGTGTGTGCGCGCCCAGCGACGAACGAAACCAACCGCAATCGTCACCGTCTCTGCACATCTCTGCAAGCATGCATGACCGCGTTGTGACTGCATCATATAGAAATAAAAGTGACTAAATTACTGAACTCGGTGTGTACCTCTAACTCGATGTCGTATACAATCCTGTTGGACACCTCCGACACGCACTTGGCTTTCACTGTCACATCACCGCCCACAATTTGTTCAACACCACACACGTGTCGAAGCAGACGCTCCCCTTTCTTGAGGTTGCCCCCACTAAAAAAGCTGTTGGCGTCGGCAACCGTCTTGAAACCGCACTGCAGTCTTTACATCGCTGTTCAGCAAGCAGGCGATCTGCCGCCGTCGAAAACGGAGCGCCGTGAGCACGAGCAGCGAAGGAAAGCGCGGGCGAAATAATGTAAATAAAGCGGAGACTGCACCACGGCGCGACGGCGCTGCTTGAAATTTCCACATTGGGGGCGCTGTCAGGATAGGGAGCCTAGGGAGCCTACATGCAACGCCGTTTTAGGCTGGTGACAGCCTTTGTAAGGGTACTTGCCGCCGCTAGCTAAATTGGCGGGTTAATTGTGGGGACAAAAATGGCGAAAGGTCAGCCGACAGACCACACTTCCCGCAACCCTTGGGGACGTGAAATTAATTAACTTCTTTTAATAAGCTTTGGCCTCAGCAGCCAGAGACAAACGGCGCGTCTGAGCGCCGTACACGGCACGTCTACGTTTTAGTTAAACAGATTAGTGAGGACAGTCTTTATTACAGCACACTTCGAAAAGCACCCTTTATACATTATATACAACTGGAAGGCAACGACAATGCTTAATGCAGTTCCCATTCTTGGCGTGTGATAATCCTACCACGAGCACGCCATCGTGCCTTATAACTTCTTGCTTTATATGTGTCACACGACATGCAATAGAAAAGTAAGTTTGATGTTTTCAAATAAAAGGAAAAGGCAACTAGTATATTAAAGATGTATGCAGGTTTCTTGTGCACACTGGCGGAAAACTAAATGAAAGAAATTTAATAGATCACGTGCCAACACGAATACATCAGAGCGTGACAAAAAAAAAAAAGGCAGAAAGACTGGGGACAAAAATAGCTTCCCACCAAATTTGGCGGTAAATAGCAGTCAAAATTTTGGTGTTGTCACCACCCTAAAACGGCGTTGCATGTAGGCTCAAACGGCGTTGCATGTAGGCTCCCTATGTCAGGAGGCGCAGCAGCGCCTTGAGGCGATCGTTTTCTCGTCTATACTCCGACGTGCGCGCCGTCGGCTGTTATCTTCGGAGCATGCGTAGAACGATCCGAAGTCCGCGCGCCGCTTTGAACGACTGTTTTCGACCGTCGGCGAAGCAAGGGCGAAGTGGGCGCTGGTCCTATGTTTCTAGGCCTATACTCGACAGATTTTGCACCTTTATTTCTTCGCGCGAAATGCATTGAGCATGGAGCTTACGTTGGCTTGTCAGTTAGCGTCCGTTCACGAAGTGACGACCAACATAAGGTACATGCTTTGGGAACGCGCGCACGTTTTCTTTGCGAATGGCGATTAGCATGTATGGCGTCTCCAGGATTTGCCGAACGGTAACCGCAACATTATTTGTTTGCTGTAGGGGCTATTAGGATACGCGCCGGACTGCGGGTTCCGCCGGGACGTGCGCGCCTCGAAGCAAGCGTAAGCGTACGGTTACGTTGGCTGCTGAGTTCTCCTGCCAATTCGCCAGTGTGGGTATCGAGAAGAGTCCCGACTATAGAAGCGACGTCGCAGGGGGTCGTGCGCTCCTCGCCAGTCGGTAGACGCTTTTAAACAAACGCAGCCAGCGTCCGGCGGCTCGCCAGTGATGCGTGACGTAGCGTACGGCGAAAGTCGACGCGACCAACGCGCGAATGGATTATGGGTCTCCAGGAGCCGGGCCGCAACACTACATTTGCTAGTAGGTACAGCGCAGCCGGGCCCGCCGGGGTGCGCGGAAGCCGCCGGTTACGTTGGCTGCGCCAGTGTGCCCGACTATAGAGGGGGTCGTTTTCGCCAGCGTGACGTAGCGTACGCGCTCACGTTACGTCGGACTGTAAACGGCCTTAAAGAAACGCTGCCAGCCAGCTGCGGCGGTTCTTTGGCAACGGCTCAGGTCGCGGTGCTGCCACCGGCCTCAGCGAAACGGCGAGAATGCCGCCAGTGTAGCTTTCGCTACAAAAATTTGCGGCCTTCCGCATACTACTAGGCACTGTACGCATACATAGAAAACAGTGTGATCCACCGCGGCGCCACCACTCGAGGACCTTTGTCTGGGATGGGCATAGAAAAAGCGCCACGAACGCGCTTGGAACGCCGTCGCCCGTGGAAGCCGACTGCCCCACCGCTAATCGGCTCTGCAGGAGCCAGGACAGCGTTCTGCGTTTCACTGCAGGAATGAGCTTTGCACACACTACCACTCCTGCTGTACAGCGGTGTGCGTACAGTTGTATCAGTGCTAACAGACAGTAAACTTCAAGCTAAGTAACTGCGCTCCAGTCCACACTGTGAAGGTGGTTGGCCAGAGAATCTGTGGTATCACCTGATTCGATATACCAATGTGACGTAACCTTGAACTGAGTACTGCCGAGCCTGAGCACAACGCCGTTTTGCATATTTACGTTGCTGTTCTTTTCGTAGCTGAGCGTCTTCGCGATGCTTTTCAGGCGTCTTAACTGTGCGTGGCTTGCTTTGGGCAGGAACCGCTGCGTCCTGCCTGCCCTGAGCACGTAGCCGTCGTGCATATTAACGTTGCTGTTCTCGTCACCGCTCATCCTGTTCGCACTGCTCTTCGGGGATCCTAACTATGCGTGGTTTTTCCATAGCGCAATCACAAAACAGATGAAATAAGTTGCTAGACGGGTTCTTTTTAACAGCCGAGCTGTTTATGCCAGCTGCAAGTCCCTGATGCGTCGGAGAAAAATGTGGGCGATCCTGGCGGTAGTGCAGAAAGGGTCCAAGCGCAATGGCACATATCTGAACTTTCCTAGTTGAGCCTTGCTAAGTCTAGCTAAGCATGGTTGGGACTACTTAAGCTTCGTCACTGATCGATAGCCAATCGAAATCCAATCAATAGCTATTCGATAATCGATCAATAATAAATAAATTTCGGGAAATGCTAGGGATGATATGGCAGTGCATAGCCTAACCCAAATACTTGGCGAATACCTCGCGATAGCCAATAGATAGCCAATCAATAGCTGATCGATAATTGACAAATAATCAATAAATTCCGGGACATGTAGGGGATCACTTCCTGGTGTTTAACCAAGCCCAAATTCGTGACCTTGCAATCGCCAATAGACAGCTAATCTATAATCGATCAATAATCAATAAATTCCGGAAAATAATGGTGATGACATGGTAGTGCTTAGCCTAGCCCAAATACGTGGCCAATACCTTGTGATAACCAATCGATAGCCAATGAATAGCTATAGAATTATCGATCAATAATCAATAAATTCCGGAAAATGACAAATCACTTCGTAGTGCTTAGCCTAGCCAATTACGTGGCCATTACCTTGCGATAGCCAATCAATAGCTAATCAATCCATAATCAATAAATTCTGTAAAATGCGGGGGATGAATTGGTAGTGCTTAGTCTAGCCCAAAAGCCAGGACTAGCTAGCTGCCCATCAGCTCCGCTGTCTCTTTAGAATTGCGCCTCCAGTGCAAGTTACGCTAATTTTTATTTTTATTTTACATGTGAAACTGTAGGAATGTCACTTCCTGCTTCGTAGGCTACAGTTGCCGTTTCCGGGAAATTGCTGCTTATGCAGCCGTAATCTTTACCGGGAAACCCTTGCGGCGAACACTATATATGCGCGAAGGCGAGATTTATGGTTCTTTTTAACACGAGCGTGTTTTATGTCGGGGTCCACGATCGACTTCCTGTAACGGATCTGACCCGTAAAAAAAAAGTCGCAGTTTCACCTGCAAGGCGAAGCATCGATTGCGATGCCAAATTAGCAGACAGCTATACGAAGTAAGCAATGCAGTTTTATCGGCGGCCGTATAAAGATGTAACTATTCACTTACTAAATCAACAAGCGCGGTGTCACGCGCGTACAGGTAAACATGAACACATCTCGCTCGATGACCGCGGAAACTTGTGAAAACGCTGGAGTGAGAAAGCGCGCCAGCGGCAGCGCTTTTCTTAGTTGGCCGCGTGTAAGCACTGCTGAGGCATGTTGAAGCTGCACTCCTTAGCCCGACGAGGCGTCACAGGCTACTCGGACGCGAAAGACAAGCGATGTGCGGAAAGTGCGTCATCACCTCAAGGATACACCTTCGCGCTGGCTGTCGCTTCAACGCGAACAAAACGTCGAAAGCAGAGCGCATACGAAGCTACCGGCACTCGGCGCATGTACAGTGGTGAGCACTGTTAGGGTGAACACCTCATTAGTTTTCAAGTTGGTATAACTTCAACATACCTTCTACTTAAGGGGGGAGATGTGCCGAATACGACGGCTAATGATGATGCCGATAAACGAAATAATGGTTTTCTTTATTTTGTGCTAAACATCAACTGCTATCGGCTCGTGAATACTAATGAGGTGTTTACCCTAAGAGCACTCATCACTACTTTATACCCGTCGCAGATCGCTTTAGAGATGAGGCGCCGCGGGTGCACAATTCGGCCACGTCGCAGATCGCTTTCATGGTAGCTCCGTGAGCAGCAGCCGTGGAAGCAGAACGCTACCCTCCCCCCCCCCCCCCTTCCTGTCTCCGACGCCTCCTCCCCGTGCCTCGCGCGTGAACGAAGACCGTGCGCTTCCGGCCGCCTTCCTCTCTCGCGTGCGCGAGATCTGCGGTTGCCGGCTCACCCTCGCACGCCTTTCACTCGCACACACAACGCAAGTCACGCGGCGACGATTTTATCGCCGTTGGACATTATACGGAACATCACAGGCGACAATGACGGCGACGGCAAAAATGCGCTTGGAGCGTCCATATATTTGCTATCGCAATAATAACAGAGGTGATACAAGAATGTCTGTGCGTACCTATCGTCGCGATTACCACCGATCGCGACAATAAATATGTTCGAACCTTTGTTGAAAATTCTGTGTCACCTCTGTGTCGTGTGCTAAAGAGCTTCGCTGGTCATCCACCTTCACAGAGTGGAATGGCACATGCTTTTTACATAAAATTTCACATTAGCAATCCGGTAATAAACCATGCCTACAGTCTATGACGTAAGAATTGCAACATCCTCGCACTCCCCAGTACTCGGTCCAGTGAGGCCATTGCTTTAACGCGATGGCGTTAAGGGCCCCGTGTCGCAGAATATCCTGCGTCGGCGTCACCGGCCGTGGTGGAGAAAACAATCCCCAACAACCGCGACCACATGACCCTCCGCGTGGCGCAAGGTGTTAGCGAAGGAGAAAATCATCCCGAACCACCCCGACCGCGCATGCCCTCCACATAGTGCAAGGTTTTGGTGAACAGAAATTGAATTTCTCACAATGAAATCCGTGAGAAAATGGTAAAATACGACTTATCCACAACCTACAGACATGGTGGCGTCGGATTCTAATTTGAATGTACGAGAAAACAAAATTCTGTTACGAGGAAACTCAGACACAAACCCCTTTTTCAGCATATCTACCAAACCAACTACAGCGCGCTCTGGCATGGCCTCCGAGATGGCGGGCGCGCGGCGGGTTTTTCTCCGGCCGTCCCAATCGCACGGAGAGAGCGTATTTCCCGAGGTGGGCGTGGCGCGCTCTTTTCTGCGCACCGCGGCGCACTTACTTGGGATCGGAAAAGCTGCCGCGCTGTTGGCGCAGCTTGCAGGTGGCGAGGAAAAAAATGGTTTTGCGCTTTTATTAACCTCGCGCTGATTTGGAAATGTCTGGTCAAGGTGTACGAGAGGCCAAGTCAATGCTGCGGCCATCGGTTCTCAAATGGGCTTTTTTGGTTTTGCTGTAGATTTGCGCCGCCTTTATTAGAGCACTTAGAAAAGCGATGCCTCTGCAAGAGATCCGCATGTCCTAGAAACTTACTATACTTCGAAATTTGCGGGCTGTATAGTATGGGGGTGCTAGCGAAGGAGAAGAAAAAAAAAGAAGGATGATGGGGGTGGGCGTGATCACGCCCGGGGCTCGCGCTCGCCCTGCCGCTAAAGACCGATCAGTCGTTGCCGGGCCTTCGTAAATTAAACGCGTTTTTCTTGTCGCCTACGTGTTCTCTGAGGGCTTCGGCCGACCACTGGCCCCGAGCCCACAATAGATATGTTGATAATGTTGTAAGCTAGATTTAAGGCCTGCGACGGAAGCAGTCCGTTTGGAAGCAGTATCGCAAAAAGCAGGTATCGGTGCTTGCTTCCTTTGTGCATTTTTTCCTTCGGTGTAACAACATATAGCGAAATGAAAACACACGTACAGCAGCACTCAAATTTTCCATTAGGAACACTTTGTTTATATTTCCTTTATTAACAACTTGCAGGCACTTCCTTCTATACGGAATGCTTTAGAGGCATTGTATAACAGGTGAATGCTGTCACAGCAGCGCAAAAAAGTAAAAAAGTGACATCGGCATAAAGGAAGCATTATCCGCACAGAGTGAAGTGGCCGATTCTGGCCTTCATGCAGTCAATATACATCGTAAAACTGAAGCGAAAACTACGATCATGAAATAATAACGCACGCAAAGCTGCTGGTAAACACTGCGCAACGATCATTGCACTGCAATGCATGCGAGGAAATTAAATAAAACAAAAATGCAAAGACGTAAGAAAAGCATTATTCGCATAAGACAGCTCAGTGCTGCATGAATACAATACCATAATACAACTAAAATGTAAACTAAAAATAGGAACTTTGCACAGAACGAAGCACAACGAATCTACGCAGTAAATACTGCACGAAGATTACGGCACCACAAAGTAGCTGCCCAAACGCGACAAAAATCATGTATGATGGCTTCATTGGGATAACATCTTAGTCGGGAAAGCATTCCCTTACTCACGAGACAGCGTTGAAGTATTCTCCGATGTGTCAATATAACCTATACACGAAGCACTTTGCGATGCAGGGGCTTTGACATAAACTTTTTACGGTAGGCTGCCCTGTCTGTAAGAGTGGTGCCTATGTTCGCGAGCAGTATTCCTACATATTTGTCAATTACGGTAGACACTGTATATTCTACGTGTTCATCTCTGGCCAGGCACATAAATAGGGGGCACTTAATTAATTATGGAGTGATGATGTTTGCAAGTTTCTTGCGTACATCCTTCGTCCCAATGTGCGGCACAGCAAAATCAACAGCTTTTTTCACGGCTGCTAAAACCACTACAAATTCAGGCTTAGGGAATGTGAGACCTCCTCGTGTGGAGAGGCTAATCAGCCCTACAAGTTCAGGCGAAGAGGAGTGCGCTTCGTGAAGGTAAGGGCAAGCCGTGCAAGTTCTCCGCTCTTCAACAGCCTTTGCCACGAAGCCGGCGATGTATGCGATGCTCGCATTTGTTACGGTTGAGAGCAGTTTCCGCGCTGGAAAAAAAAATTGTGAAGTGCATGATCAATAAAAAAAGGAAATTTCATATTGTAGTAACTGGGCATTGTCAGACAACGTCTTTAGTGAGGTCAGGTTAATTTGGCATCCATGAATAACGGGTATCGAACCGCTTTCGTTGCGCAAATTACTAAGTTAAGGCCTCTTCATGCACTAATTCCAAACACACAAAGCTCAAGTGAAACTTGAAGGGCAGCTTAACTTAACAAAGAATGCGCACCCATCTCAGAGACTGTCAGCTCTGAAACTAAAGAAACTTTAAAATTACAATCGAGTAAAGCATTCTGCGTAGGAGTAAGCTTCTACTAATGTAGCGTACGATGACCTGTATATTTCAGCCTGCCTGCGAGCGTACATATTTGATATGCACAGATGAAGTTAAGGCGACGAAACAGCGCTTGATATCAGATGAAGAAGCTGAGGACGTTACCTTGCTTTGATGTGAAGCGTTCTTTGCTTGTCTTTTATTTTCTTTCGATAAATGACTTCAGAAAGTGAATGATTGCGTACTAACCGGGCATTGCACTGAAGACATTGAGCACCGCGTCAATGTTGTCCAGTACGTCAGGAGGTGGAGCCAAACTGAAACAGTATAGGACAGGAACGTTTCTTTGCAAAGAATGTAAAAAATTCAGGATTTCTTGCCCTATTAAGAAAATAAGGGGAAGCAAAGCTTTGCGTGTGCATGCCTGGAGTGCTGTTGGCTCGGTGGCGCCGGGTTTTCCGTGTACGACGCCGCCATCAAAATGTGAGTTATAAAATATAAAGACTTCGCTTGAACCGAAACAGTGAAATTGTGTGTAGAGCTCAAGCGCAGATGATACGATGCAAAAAAGCATACCTCACTCGTACGGCTTATCCAAGTGGGCCTTCTGGTGCAGATGTGGCAGGAAACTTCACAATGACAGATGGACTATGTATGCTGCAAACAAACCACCCTTAGTGAGCTACGTACCAAGTAAAACTGACATTGTATAGTCTACGTAATGAGACAATCTGTTCTTGGTGCCTTAGACATGGGTGGAACTTCCCAAATGATAAAGGTACAATATAGAGTAGTGCTTGGGGTAGAAACAAAAACTGGCGAAAGCGCACAAGAACACGCAGAAATAATTTTGCCATATATGAGTAGAAGAAAATAATTCAATACCTGAAAACACTCTGTTTTGTCCCAACGTTCGAGGCCTGTGATGCGCACAGAATCCCAGTTCGCAGTATCTTTTCCAGACTGAAGGTGACAGCCCTGGCATCTAGGCAGTCGTTGCCTGCTTGACATTTGTCGCAGCGCACTGAAAAGCAGCTCCACTGAGTCACTTGAAAGGTCTCTTGTCAGAACATAGAAAAAGCCGCTATCTAGCAAATGCTTCACACAGAGTACGGTGGACTGGCTAGTAAGGAGTAGCGCTTCATATGTCTCAGCACTGAGAAACTTCTTCGCATTTCATTTGCAGGCTTCGTTTATGGCTTGGAGGTATTGCGGGAACTCCTCTTCAAGCCACTGCAGGCGCTCATCAGTATTGAAAAAGAACGGCGTTTGGTCTGGATTTCTAAGCTCTACATGTGCGGTTCTGTTGGCGACGTTGTGAATGGCAAACCACTTTTGTATCATTCTCATGAAATTTATTGCTGCGCCTGCATTTCGGAACATTTCTGCTTTTTGGTGATAAGAGGGATAGTCCTTCAGAAATTCTACTGCAGAAATCACTTCGTTTGAAAAAAGCTGCACCGCTCTTCCGACGTGCATTTTCTCTAAGTTTGTGGGTTCAACATGCTTCTGAGTGTGGAACCGCACGGGCTTTACGGTCTCGTTCTTTTTAAGTTCGTAGAGCTGTTTCACGAACTTTCCCGTTATTGGTAGCATTCCGTCGGTCATATTGCCTTCCATAAAGAGACTTCGAACGTTCTTTAGTATGTGGTACTGATCAAAAGATAAGAACAGTTTCCTTTTTGCATTGGTTGGATGTGTTACTACTGGTTTAAGAGAACCATTGCCGAGGTGGCGCATCATAGTAACATTTATTTTGTGATTGTCCGTGACGATGCGTACGACCTGGAGTTCACATTTTTCCACTTCTGCAATCACATGAGTTGTTAGCTGATATAGATTCTTACCACTCAACCTATTAGTAAAAAAAAGCCGCATGGGATTTTTTAGGCTGTTGACAAACCTGCGGCCACATGGCAAAGCATCTTGTTTGCAAGTGTTGTGTTTCCTTGCGCAGTGGGGTCATCTCTGGCGGTTTGTTGCCCAAAGAAGCAGTCAATTTTTCGGTCATGTATGTATTTAGATGATATGGCCATTTCATCTACAACCAGTGAGCAGAGCCGTGCTTCTTTTCTGAGCTCATTAACTTCTGCTTTGAGACGTTCTTTCATTAGTGGAGTGACACCACTGTCGCTACATGACTTGCCAACATAACGCTACAAAGTATTCTTCGACGGAAGTTTTATTAGACCTCTAGTGCGTATGTAGCGATATGCCTTCGGAGAGAAGTAATAAAGAACAACACATTCCCTAACAAAATTTGGGGACTACGCAGGACGTTGTCTCCCTGCATTCAAGATCTGCTCAATCAAGCAGTCTTCAAGGCAAAATGTTGAACTGCCCACCCTCTGCAAACAGTTTCTTACCGCTGAATGCACTGTGGTATTTTCGAACTTTGCAAGCTTCTTTCTGAGTCGTTCATCTTCTTTTCGTAGTTTTCGAATGTTCTTGTTAATCCTAAACGTTTGTGATCTCATTCGATTTATAGCCATGACATCAGAACGCTTACGTGGCGTAAGAGAATGAGTTTGTACGGCAGATTCTACTGAAACCGCAGCTTCTTGGGTGGCGTCTGCATCGTTAGGACATGGCCGCGTTGGGGTTGATGGATGACTTGCCAGAATGTTTGTAGAAACAAGTGATGCGCAAATATCTTGACTGCGGAAATCTTCAGCGGCATTTTCCTCGCGTCCTTCTTTTGGTGCCGTGGTTGATGTTGGGGTTTTCTGATGAGAGATTGAAAACTGTCGCTCTAATTTACGCCTTTTCTTAGGCGGAATAGGCTGCATGTAGCGTAGGTATTCGCTAAAAACGCTAGGCACAGCATCTGGCTTGAGGCGTCGCCGCTTAATTGTGGAACGAGAGAAATCAGAATCGACAAAGTGCAGACTGCAGACTAAACTGGTGTTAGAATTTTCATTCGGAACGAAATCCTTTCTTGATATAGCCTTCAGCCATGCCTGCCGATACGTCTTATTTCCCGGAAATTCATGAAAACTGATCCCAAGCTTCTTTTTGCTATTCGATTTGCAGAAGGGTATGCAGAAGTAGCAGAGGACGTGGCCGTTAGTCAGCACTGTGTAAGCCTCACCAGTTCTTCTAACCTCACTAAGGCCAATAATATCCCAGGAAATGCCTGATAATTCTTCAAATAGTCCTGCTAAGCTAGCCTCACGCGAGAGGGTGCGCGTGTTGAACGTTGCCAGGTTTAGTTTCCATTGGCGGCCTGCCTTGACACAGAGATTCTTAGCACCCTCTTCCGCGTAGCAGGTCTGACCGCCGCCTTGGTCAGGTGCTCCGCAGCCACTGGGAACTGAGGGCCATGGGTTAATTGTCGGAGTCATGAGGGAGGTAGTGGCCGAATACTGCACCAGGGAGGCCAATTCCTGTTCTGGTGAGGGAGTGACTTTGATGAAGCTTAGTGGGCCTGCCTAGTTTGGTTGCACCTGAACTAGTATAGCCCCACTAGCTCTCGGCAATATGTATTTTTTTTCCTTTGCCGGTGTCAGGCACCACTCCATGCCTGAAAATGTAGTGGAATGGAGCAGGATTCGAACTTACGACCTTCAGATTTGAAGTCGGGTGTTCTACCTCTACTCCACGCCACCAGGGGACCCTGATCATGAGAAAGAAATTTACAGAAGAATAAAATTAGGTTGGAGTGCATACGGCAGGTATTGCCAAATCCTGACTGGGAGCTTACCACTGTCGTTGAAAAGAAAAGTGTACAATCATTGCATTCTACCGGTGCTAACATACGGGGCAGAAACTTGGAGGTTAACAAAGAAGCTCTAGAACAAGTTAAGGACCGCACAAAGAGCAATGGAACGAAAAATCTTAGGAGTAACGTTAAGAGACAGGAAGAGAGCGGTGTGGATCAGAGAACAAACGGGGGTAGACGATATTCTCGTTGACATTAAGCGGAAGAAATGGAGCTGGGCAGGCCATGTAATGCGTAGGATGGATAACCGGTGGACCATTAGGGTTACAGAATGGATACCAAGAGAAGGGAAGCGCAGTCGAGGACGGCAGAAAGTCAGGTGGGATGATGAGGTTAGGAAATTCGCAGGCGCAAGTTGGAATACGCTAGCGCAAGACAGGAGTAATTGGAGATCGCAGGGAGAGGCCTTCGTCCTGCAGTGGACATAAATATAGGCTGACGATGATGCAGAAGTATGCCATATTCCTGAAATTAAAGAGAAGACACAGGACCTCACAGCATTTTCTCTAACAACAACAACAACAACAAAAAAAGACAGCACTGACAGAGTTTCAGTTATATAGCCGTAAGTAGTCTGCAACTTCAATTAATAAATCACTGCTATTGAATCAAACATTCATTTCTACTTTCACGCCAAAATTTTGTCTTGTTTACGCAGAACGCCAGCGACACAAGCACGCAAGATAAAAAACCGCGCAAGAACCGCAGCATGAGCGCGTTACAAAGGTCGAGCGCACGCTGGAGGGGAACGCTAACTGAGCCGACGAAACTCGGCACTCGGCATCATCAATCGTCATGCTCTCTCCTCGCGACCATCAAGTCTGGCGCGAAAGCCGCGCTCGCAAAGCGCACAATGCTTCGCACTCGCCCACGAGGCTTCCCCAGTTTCCCTTTCCAACTACCTACCGTCGCGCCGCATGAGACAGGGAGGATGTTGCAGGCGGTCGCCATACGTCTAGACAGTGGTCTAGACTGAAAGTCGCCGGTTCTGCGACGACCACGGACTGGTTACAGGCGCGTTTTGTTCATTTATGATCGATTGATTGATTTAGGTGCAGTCGAGAGCACAGTAAATGAACCAGTTACTGATATTGCCATTGTGCTACCAAGACGTAAGCAAAAATCTGGATGACGAAAAAGGAGGTGATGACAACTCAGGCACTTTCACTGTGAACGACGTGTGGAGTAAATGTAGGTCGGCTAATCGAAGCCTTCAACAATATTCCGGCAAAATTACTTATCATCTTACTTCAGTGACATCACCAGGGCACTCAGTTATCTAGAGCGTAACCGTGCTTCGGTTGACCAACTCATAAATATTCGTACGCGATCAAATAGTACAACGATGTGTCACGATAGGAGGGCAATACGATTCAACGACTAAAATTAGCCCAGTTTTCACCCATACACGTCTCCAGAAAAGATGAATGCTAGAACGCCCCTGTATATTTCTCAAATCAAGGTATTTCGCGCCGAGACAAAACGGACGGTAATGAAAAAAAAGTAACACTACCACAGACGAATTAATACCTCCTTACAATAATTTATATAAGGAAAATTCAGCAGTTGCCGTGCTTTTCTCCGTAAATTGGACCAAAATAAATGCAGTAACAGAAAAAAAATACTTGCCGTCAGTGAATCCAGAAGATCCTGGCGGCAATGCTTGCTCGTACGCAGAAAAAAAAAAAAAACATGCGCACGCTGTAATACGCCCGCTCTGCTATCTTCCGCGGTCTCCGCTGCCGCCGGAATCCCAAGTGAGTGCGCCATCTCGCGGTAGCCGGGCGCGCGACGGGATGTTCGTATTTTTGCGGGGGAGCGCGGCGATTCGGATGGCCGGAGAGAAACGTGCGCGAGCCGCCATCTCGGAGGCCATGGCTCTGGTAGTTTACTGGCGAACATGCTATCTAGATGGCGCTCGCATCCTCGGCAGGTCTAGGGAGCCTACATGCAAGCACAGCGCTTGCACGTTGGCACCCTACGGCAGGTCAAATTCGGATTTCGCCTGCATAATGCGTTTTGGACACGGGCGCGTGTTGGGGCAAAAGCAAACAGTTAACAAAATAATAAAAAAGGTGCTAGGGGCTTCACATTTTAATATAACACGAGTTATGTTGCCCCTGGAAAGTCGTATTTTCAGCAACGCATTTCTGTTTAAAAGTGAAGCCGACATTAGGGGCATCGGTGTAAGCTTAGTCTTTGTAAGCTGGCCTTCCCATGTTCTGTGTTGCAGTGGAGCCCACTGAAAGAAAAATGAGTAGCGAACGGGGCCTGATAACGCTATCACGTTCCACTCTTAAAGGCGAAGCTTAAGCGTCCTCCAATTTTTATCTGTAAGCAGTCTCCTACTTCCAACAATGTGGTTTATCCGCTAGGGGAGCAGCAACGGATGAGGTGGAGCTGCCAGTATGAGATTTGCGTGCAGTTTGCCGAATCGAGATTTGCCCCAAGGCACGAGACACCACATCGTTTGGTTTTCCGCAGCCTCTTTTAGCCCAAGTACTCACAGGCTTAGCTCTTTCACGTATGGTTAAACACCCTGAGGACATAGCTAAACAAAGCGCCGTAAATAAAATGCCCGTAGAACGTACGTATTATTCACAGCCCGATCGACGGCGACACTTTCTTGTAAAGAGAGAGAGAGACAGTAAAGGTATGTTTATTTGTAATGTTCGTAAGGGCATCTTCCTCGTACACTCTTGATCCGGTTACTCATAGGTTCCAGGTAAAACTAACGTTCCACATATTTGAACAGACTTCATGTCTATGTGGATCCGGCTGTTTTGTGAATAATATGAGTAACAGGAATCGCAATCTATTCATTGTTTATGGGGGTAGACGATATTCTAGTTGACATTAAGCGGAAGAAATGGAGCTGGGCAAGCCATGTAATGCGTAGGATGGATAACCGGTGGACCATTAAGGTTACAGAATGGATACCAAGTGAAGGGAAGCGCAGTCGAGTAGAGCACGGGCCGATTTTTGCGGCCCGGGCCTGTTTTTACATTGGGCGGCCCGCCCGAGCCCGATCAAAACTTTTATGGCGAGACCCGGGCCCGGCCCGGGCCCGGAAATAATCTGCGTTATCCGCCCGGCCCGGTCCGCCACCCCTTTACCCTAAGCCCGAGCCCGGCCCGAGCCCGGCTCGAAACCGGCCCGAACCCGACTCGAGACCGAAAAATACATGTTTTTCAGAGTTGAGAAGCCCGAGAATAACTCGCAGAAAGCCCGAGCCCGGCCCGGGCCCGCGTCAAAAAACCCGAGCCCGGCCCGGGCCCGGGTCAAAAAGCACACGCCGGCCCGGCCCGGCCCACGGGCCGGGCCGGGCCCGGGCTTTCGGGTAAGCCCGAGCCCGTGCAGCGCTCTACAGTCGAGGACGGCAGAAAGTCAGGTGGGATGATGAGGTTAGGAAATTCGCAGGCGCAAGTTGGAATACGCTAGCGCAAGACAGGGGTAATTGGAGATCGCAGGGAGAGGCCTTCGTCCTGCAGTGGACATAAATATAGGCTGATGATGATGATGATGATGTTGAAAATGGAACATGCCAACTTTATGTGGATCATTGACTTGTTCCACTCACTCTGTTGCCCTTACTATTTTCCTGTTCCACTTACACTTTGTGACCGAGATACTTATTTTTTTTTTCTCTTCCACTTGAAAACATGGGCATTGCAGTGAAGCATGCGGCGAGGAAGCTAAGTGAGAACATGTTTTCTGCTCGCACTCAAGCAATCGCAGCGGGCTGTCAAAACGAATAAAAAGGATTATTTAAGTATTTCGAAGTTAAAGGCCAAATAGTCTTGCTAACTTTTTCTTCGCTTCATTGAAACGCTGACATGAAGTTTCGCTAGCGCACAAAGCTCACTGCAGTTAATTTTGCTTAGTGGGACGATTAGCTCTGTTTGGAAAGGGGGAAAGAGTATTGAGCTTATGGTGTTATTATGAAACGGAAACACTCTCAACAGAGAAGAGCGAGACACAAGATGCGTAGACTGAAACTGAAATTTATTCACACAAGATATAAATACGAGAGAAAATATCAATGGACGGGGAAGATAGGGTAGAGAAACAAAGTCTTGTCTTCTTCGTTCTGGGGTCTTATGTGCCAAAACAAGTTCTTATTATGAGGCACGCCGTAGTGGATGGCTCCGGATTAAGTTTGACCACCAGTGGTTCTTTATTGTGCACTACAACGCAAGCACACGGGCGTTTTTGCATTTCGCCTCCACTGGAATGCGGCCGCTGCGGCCAGGATCCCGCGATCTCGTGATCAGCAGCGCAACGCCTTAGCTGACTGAGCCACCGTGGAGGGTAAAGAAACAAAGGCAACTAATTAAGTGTCGTCTAGAAAAAAATTTAACAATCTGATTGCGATATAGATGGTGAACTCAGCGTCTGTATCCATAGTTTTCGTGCCATGATTAAAACACACAGCTGAAGTGCGCGGAAATTCCGGACCGCAGCCACATTTTGCAAAATGAGCACACATATGAAATCCCGGCGCAGACATCAGCGCATTGTGGTGCTCTCGCATGCGTACATTTAGGCAGCGCCCATTCTGCCCAATGTGTATACCGTGTTGCAGGACAAACTAGGTTGTAGGCAACATTGCATCGACAATTCGTTTAGCAATTTACATGATTTGCAGCACATTTTTTTAAAGCACCAGCGTTAGTTTCTGTTCATTTATCAATTTTCGTATCGTATTGGGTGCGATGCTCTTACAGAGAACAATATCATGTCTGAAAATTCTAATTTCCTCACAATCACGGCAATTTGTGTTAATGGCATTATACGTACTGGCGATTTTAGAGGGCGATGCGATTGGAATAACCGTCAATGAAAGAAATGGCGAAGTTATTCCGTGATAATGAGACAGTGACGATTTGGCTAATCTTGAAGTACAGAGAGGCCATATTGTAGTGCCAAAGTTAAAGCTATACAGCGACGAAGTGTGACCGCATACCTTGCTTCACGTGGCAAACAGGGAAGTAAAAAAAACTCACCTAGCCTTCTCAAAAAATCCGCGCTATATTTATACACTTGCTCATTCGTGCTGTGAGGCGGCGCATGATCGAGTCACCATTTTAATGTTTGACCACTTGTGCTATGTTTCGTGGGTAACTGCCGTTTAGCCGGCAAAGTATAAAGCAGTGGTATAGCGGTCAGCTTTTGGATGATCCTTACAAGCGTCTACACTTTTTGAAACACCAAAGTCGACCAGTGAAAGCACCGTTTCCTTTTAGACTTTCTTCACTTCTATTTTGGTCTGGCGCTTAACCCGCAAGTAACTTGCCGCGCCCGTTCTCATTAAAATCGAACTCTAAAGAGAAACATCGGCAGGTTATCGAAGGAAGGAGCGAGCGATTCAAATGGGATAATTTCGTCAGGAAAGAACGTATCAACAGAAGGTAAGCACACAGTAGTATTTGAAATTGTGTGGAATTGTACCGAGCAAGGCAACGACACCCAGTCAAGCAAGCGCCAGTGTAGCAGGTATAGACTGACACTGAAAACATGGAGAACGAAATAAAGAGTGTTAAAGCTCTAAGAAAAACGCAAGCGAATATCATGTACAAATACGCAACGTGTCGACGCTTCTAACTGGGTGCATATCAGTGTCTTGGCGCAGCATTGCTTCGCTTGTCGATCGCTGATTTTCACAGTCGGAGCCACTCTCTGGTTTTACGTCGTATGCGACAAAACGTGGCTGCAAGCAAAAGCATGCGAAATCGCGTTGCGCCGCGTTTATGTGTACTGAACAAAGAATGTATAGCGTAAGCAAAGTGTGGGATGGGAGCACGCGAGAGAAATTGGGTTGTGCATTCGGTATAAATATGAAATGAATGAGACATTTGCAGTAATCCTTCGTCTGATCGCCAGCGTGCGGCAATCAGTTTTCGTGCTTCTCGACAACGAAACTGATGGCGTGGCGGCATCGTTGGTATACGACGGCATCTTTTGTTTATAGTTGCACCCCCTGTCAAAAAATATCTAATCGCAAGCCGGTGAGCAATAAACGGCGTAGAATTTTAACCTTCCAAGTCACAAAGCTTACGGATTGCTCAAGCAGAAATGGCATTTTTCACTGGAGCTTTCAGCGCCACTTGTGTTTTATACCGTGAGAGAGAGAGAGAGAAATAACATTTATTAGCCCCGAAGGAACTAAAGCCCAAGTCCGGGCCTCCTGGTAGGCTCATGCCTCCTGGCCCAGAACGTTCTTGACGTGCTGCACCAGAAGCGGCCACCATAGTTTTTCAAACCTTCGTGGGGGAGTGGTCCACTCCTCCCAGCTGCCAGGACGCTGGTTGTGTGGTAATTTGGAAAGTATTGTCTTTTTCAAGATGGCGTTTTCAGGGCACTCCCACAAGATGTGTTTATTTGATGGATAGGCCCCGCACTGTTTACAAGTGGGGGAGCCTGGGTCCCTGTTAATATAATGCGTATAGTGTGGTGTGAGTAATGTGTGTGTTTGTGCTTTTCGTATGATTGAGGCGTCCTCTCTCGAATGCGTGTAGGATGGTGTGTTGAGAATTGTTGATGCTTCCCTGCGAGATTTCAAAATACGTATCCTTTCTTTCCGCTGCATCTTCTGTTCTTCTCTGGGGTTGTAAGTATCTTCAACAGGCCAAAGGATAGGAGGTCCCGGATTTTCTGCGCGGGTGAGCTGGTGTGCTCTTACATTTCCTCGCAATCCTTGATGGCCTGGAACCCATTGTATGCGTATGCGTAGAAGGGGGTGAGCATGCATGTACATGTGGAGCTTTGTGCGTATGTGGTAAGGAAGATCATCATTTTGAATGTCTCTGCAAGCGCTTTGACTGTCTGTTCGGATTGTGATCGTGTCAGATGTGTGTGTCATTTCCGTTATGGCGAGCATTACTGCCAGCAATTCCGCGTCGTGAGGCGTTGGGACTCCCAAGTAATTTTTCACAATCGTCGAGTCATGGCCCACGACCGCTGCTTTGCTGATTTCGGCATTATGACTGGCATCTGTGTAGTACGTGCTTTTATCCTCTGTCATCTGCATTACACTTGTTCTTTTTGAGCGCCTATTTCGATTCTTTTCCGGGTGCATATTTTTTGGAATGGGATCTACGGTTATCCTTGGCAGATCATCCCATGGTGGTAGTTTCGGGGGAATTGGGGGTAAATGAGCGGTTTCGTATCCCAATCTATTCAGTATTCGTCGACCCTGATTAGATGATTTAAGTCTCTGTATTTGTGCTTGATTGTGCATGTCTATTCTGTCTTCTAGTGAGTTAAAGAGGCCGGTTGCTTCAATTTTATGGTTAGGTGCAAACTTAGGAACTCCCAGGGCAAGTCTAGCACACTTTCTAATTATAATGTCTATCTTTTTGCGCTGAGTGCTGGTTATCTTAGCGTATGGTAGATAGTACATTATCCTAGAAAAGATCAAGGCTTCTATAACCTTACGAAGTTCATGTTCTTTCATTCCTCTCCTTTGTCTAGTTATTCTACGTATCATTGCAAGGATCTGTTCCAGTTGTACGGTCAGCTTCTGCACCCATGTTGATGCTTTGCCATTGTCCTGTAGAAAAAAACCGAGGATTCTTATGGTATTCTTGCGGGGTAAGACTGCGTCTTTCATTCGAAGTTTGATTAAATTTTTATATTCTTCGGCTCGCTTGCTAACGTCTTCACTAATGACAATATATTCTGATTTCTGAGGGGAACATTCTAGCCCTAGTGTTTCGGCGTAGTCACGTATAGTATCTAGTCCACATTGAATAATGTGTTCTTGCCATCCTGGTGATCCTCGACAGCACCAAATAGTTATATCATCGGCGTACAGATTATGTTCTAGGTTTGGTATTTGTTCTAGCAATGCGGGTAGCTTCATCATCGCAATGTTAAATAAAGTCGGCGAGAGAATAGAACCTTGGGGTGTTCCGCGCGTGATTGGATGGCTAGGTGACACATATTCATCAAGTTTCACTTTAACCGTCCTTTCACTTAGGAAGTCCTTAACATAGTTGTATACTCTAGGCCCAGGTTTAGTCGCCTTGAGGTTTTCTAGAATTGCGCGGTGGGTGACACTATCAAACGCTCGTTGCATATCGACCCCTACGATTGTTCTTAGCTGAGCTGTACTTGGTAAATCGAACACCTGGTTTTTTATCCTCAGCATAGCGTCCTGAGTGCTAACATGTTTTCTGAAGCCTATCATTGTCTCGGGTAAAAGTTGAAGGCCTTCCAGGTGCCACTCAAGACGTTCTAAAACCATCTTCTCCATTAATTTTCCTATACAGGAGGTTAATGATATGGGCCTAAAATTGGATACTTTGTCGGGTGGTTTTCCTGTCTTAGGAATTGGTATTACTACTGCCTCTTTCCATTGTTTTGGAATTACACCTTGTTCCCATGCTTTGTTTATATGTTCCAGCAGAGCCTCTTGATAATTATCTGGCAAGTTTCTCAACATTGCGTACGTGATTCCATCTGCTCCAGGGGTAGTGTTCCGTTTTAAGCTCTGCATGGCGGCATGTAATTCACGAAGGGAAAAAGGCGAGTTGATGCCTTGGGAATTGTCGTTACCAGACTCGTCGTAATCTGGTAAGGGATGATCGTCGCTTTTGATTGGAAAAAAGGTATGCAAAAATTCTACAGCGAGTTCCTCTGCATTTTTATTTTCCAACATTTGCAGTTTAGTTATCGCGTGCCTTGGTTTTGCCTGGCCTAGAAGGGTCCTCAATATTTGCCAAACCTTCGGAGTATGCAGCTGTCCGTTAAGCTGATCACATGTTTGAAGCCAGTTCTCGTTGGCTAATTCCTGGGCATAATCTTGTGCTTCTATTGTGATTCTTTGAATTGTCTTGCGTAATGCTTTGTTTAATTTATTCTTTTTGTATTTGTTGATTAACCTGTGGCGCTTGTCCCAGAGATTTAAGAGATGGGAGTCAACATAGGGGTGATCTTCATCTCTTCCTATTTCCTTAGTGGTCTTTTTGTACACAGATTTGATATCTTCTACCCAAGTATCTAAGTCATCCCCTGGGTCTCTCTGTAATAGTTGAGCTCGCATATCGTCCCATTTAGTAATCTTTGTTTTAGTAAAAGTTCTGTTTTCGGTTCGTCCTTTTTTCACTATAAGCTGCGTTGTAAGGATAAAATGATCGCTTCCCATGTTCTCTAGGCTGTTCTCCCACACAGCATTCATGGGTCCTCTGAACCATGTTAAGTCCGGATTCGTGTCTTTCTCGACGCTGTTGCCTGTTCTAGTAGCAATCGTGGTATCATTTAACAGAGTAAACTGTACGTTATTCATAACGTATTCTAACTTTCTGCCATTCGGTGCCGTCCAGTCATATCCCCAAGCTTTACTTGGACTGTTGAAGTCCCCCGCTAAGAGAATGGGGTATTTTTTTAGGCCCCTTAAGTGTTTCTCGAGCCACTGAATGTTGTTATTTGCCTTGTTAGGAAGCCAGTAAGCATTTATGAAAATTATTTCCTGTGTGCTCTTCGGGATTCTGCACTTTATCGTTACGTATTCTTGCTCCTCTGTATTGCCCCCTGCCGTGTCGAGCTGTACCGCCGCTAATTCATTCTTAACGTAAGTTACAGTCATGCCTGGTGCATAAATGTTATTTGTTGCCTTCCTACATTTTCTTTTAATACTGGGTTGCTGAAAAAGTTGGTATCCTGGTATGGTTGTTATCCCGTTTGATTCCTGCACCATAATTATATCAGGTGGTCTAGGTTCCTTTCCAATTAGCTGCAACAGCAGCGCTTTTTTCTTTCTGAAACCTCTGCAGTTCCATTGCCAGATTATTATTTTATTTTCAGTTGGATAGCTTCTTTTATTTCCGATACCGCTATTCATGTTGGGTGTCATGTTCCCTGGGGATATTTGTGTTCTCCGAGTCCGGAATTACTACCTTGTTAGGTGTTTCATCTTGTGAGTAATGCGAGAGGTTTTGTGTGCGCTTTCTCGTCATGTTGAGAATTGTCTCGATACGGTTAATCGTCCTTTCTGTTTGTTCTTGTCTTTCTGTGATTAATGCATTTTGCTCTGCTAACTTTTCTATGATAGCATCCCTTTTCTGCATTTCTGCTTGCAGGTTCAAAATGTTTTCCTGCATTTTAGTAACTACAACAACGATTTGATCTAGTCTGCTTAGGACCTCTGCCATTTCCGTTTCATTGTTATGGTGTGTACCTGTGTCCCCCTCTTTCTCTTTAATACTCGTTGGTGGATGTCTAATTATGTTCCTTTGAGATTGCGATGTCTGAGCTGCTTTCAATGCCTGACAGTAGGAAGGGTGTGGATTAGCGGTGTGATGTGAGGGTGAAGACTTGGCAGCTGGTGAAAGATGCGAACCACTCACCCACGTACGTTGCTCTTCTCGGGAACTTCTTTTGTCTGTCTGTGTTCCTGAAGGCGTCCTGTTCGTCTTTTCTTCGTTTCCTCTTGGTTTCTGGTGTAGTCGTGGGGCCTCTCTGCCAGCTTCCTTGTTAGCTATGGTGCTCTTGTCCTGGTTGTTGTCTCTGCTGTGGCTGGCACTTCGATCACGTTGCTTTTCTGGGCTACTAAGTCTTTCGAAGCGGTTTCTTGTCGGGAGCTCAGGCCAGTTGGTTCTACTGGGGCTCCTACTGCGGCTGCGGTGCTTGTTCTTTGGTTTCCCGGATTGCTTGGCGGGCTCGTGTGGTTCCTCATCTTTCATAGCGTTTAAGTAGCGTTGCTTGCGGCTTCTTGCAGCTTCTCTTCTCGCTTCGTCAGCCTCTTGACGCACTGGACAATCGGGGTAATTTGCTGCATGCTCTCCACCGCAATTTCGGCAACATAGCTCGCAGTCATGAGGAGTGTCGTCATTGGATCCGGGAGGCAACTTAGTTCCACATTTTGCACAGGCCACAAATTTCTTCTTGTAAGGACATACGTCCGCGCCGTGTCCAATTTGAAGGCATGAATTGCACAGCATGCTGCGGGGCCTATACGGGAACATTCGGACGACCAGTCGACAGTAGAGAGCATATCGTGGCAAATATGTTCCCTCGAGAGTTATGAGGATTGTTTTCGAGGAACCGATGCGTCTTACTTGCAGTATTTTAGCTCCTTGCACTTCTACCTCCCTTTCAAGTTCTTCCTCTGTAACTGCACACTGTATACCATGAATTACACCTTTGACTGTGTTCGTGCCATTCGCCTGGTATGTGAGGACCGGGTGCTGTGTTCCCATTATCGAAATTTGCCGTATGCGAAGAAGTTTCTCTATTGCTGTTGGGCGGTAGCTGTCAACTGCTATTAGGTTTTGTACAGTCCTCACCTTCACGTAGGTATCTTTCTTTTCCGTAGTTGTCAAAGCCGCTGCGTGCACAACACTGGGTCCAACACAGTCTGGTGGGAGTTCTTGTAATGCGGTACCGTCGGTGACTTTCACGATTATGGTGATGTGTTCTTCAAGACGCTTGCTAGCGTCTCTAACGGTTTGCCAGTCCTGGTCAGATCGTTCTTCGGTCTCTCGCGTGTCCATCATGCTGGGCGCGTGCCAGCGGCGCTGGCCGCCGTGAGGCCGGCAGCGCACGTGCACGAGCGTTCGGTCTCGTGCAGCTAGGGTTAGTGTGGCGAGGCCATCGGCTAAGGCACAAAACTGGTCACCGTTCTACGGGAACTGAGTGTAAAGGTCACTTTTCACGTTCCAGTAGATCTAAAGATGTTGACTGCATCTAAAGATGCACTGCATTCAATTAGAGATCAACGCCGGCTCAGGAGCGGACCACTTAGGGAGAGGGGGAGGTGGAGCGCGCGCCCTTTCCCGACATGAATTCCGCTCAGCGTGAGCGGCTGCGGGAGCTCGCCGCTAAAGCCCCTTGATGTTAGAAAGTAGCGACACTCTCCCCCACGCGCGCGCTTTCCTCCTCAATTCTCCTCGGATTTCTCCCCCTCACCGGGCCGGCGCGGCGCTGAACCCTCCAGTGGCTCGCTGCAGCCGCATTAGAATCAATGCGCGCGCTTGTTTATTCGGCCCTTTTAAGCGTTGTATGGGAATTTATCCCTTGTGAAACTGTCCTGACGAAAGTACGTTTCCGATAGAACGTCGTGCCATTTTTTTAGGACGCTTCGATAAATACAAGCGGAAGCGCTCCGAAAAAATGAGTACCAAGCAGTGGCTGAGCTGTTTACCTCTACGTCGCCACTTGGGTTGTCCGTAACGCGGAGGTGTATTGGGTGCATACAATATAAGCAGCGTAGAGTATAAACGAGAATTTTGGTTCACTATCTTCCCTCTTAAAAGGCTCAGAGAAGGTAACCAAGAAGAAATGTGATAGTTTACTTAAAGTGAATTCGCCAAAATGAGTGGGCCAAAAGCCTTTGTACCAATGCCACTGTGCGAAATGCGTGCTGTGTTTGCGAAACAGCCAACATAGACCTTTACACACGCGCCTGTATTCCGTCACTATGAAACGACCTCTGGGAGTAACCTAAATCTCTCTCTCTCAAAAAAAAAACAAAAAAAAAACAAAGGCTGATTGCTTACACGGCAACTGCTAAGACTGGCACTTGATAATTAACTTACAGACTTCAAGATGTCAAGTTTATCAGAATTGAGGGAGATTATCAGAAGCGCGTGGCTTGTACTTAATGAGCATGCGCGAATAATACATAATACCACTTATCTACCTATATATTGCGGTTCATGCCTTCGCAACATAAAGTACATAAAGAAAAAAAATGCTCGCAGTATTGAAACATTGCAAAGATACAATAAGCACGCAATAAGAGTAAAATACTTCCTTGGCTTCACAAGTATCAGGCGCAAGGATCACACACACACGCGCACACATATACATGCACACACATACACGCACACAAGCACGCACATACACACGCACACAACTACAAAATATGAGTTACAGGCATTAACTCACAAATTACATACATTTGAAAATTAACGCACGCGCGAAAACACGAAAAGCTTTGTCACGGCTCGAAGAGTCAACGAAAATTTCAGCCGACTCACTTAAAAAAAAAACTATATGCACAGTTATCGGTGCTCTGTATTAAACTGAACGAAGAGTCCGGCTATGCGAAGAGCATTAAAATCTCCATGCAACTTCATCCACAAATATGAGGAAAGCTGCAACATTCACCTCGCAAAGAACGGCGTGCTTAGAAGGGGCGAAATCCCTTCTCCCGATGTTATGGAGCCACTGCTTCCGACGCACGACATTCCGTTCACCTCGGGGGATATAAAATAAGGCTTGCCCTTTCTCTGGCCTGCAGCTGCATTGAAACGCGCAGCAGCAAGGCATTTCCACGGAGAACGAATCTCAGATTCCTACGAAAGGATAGAAAAACTTGGGAAACACACGTTCGGAGCGGCAGAGCGACCACCACTTGGACTGCTCATGGCGAGCGGGAGAAACTAAAGGCGCGCGAAAGCAAGTTTCGCGCCGTTTTCGTGACGTCAGGGTCACCTGACGGGGTAGTCTCGAGCGCCGCAGCCATTCAGCGTGGCGGATGCGTTGCCACCGCGAAAGAGGGGGAGAAAAAGAGGAGGATGACCGCGCCAGCGAGGGTGTTGCGGCGTAGATCAAAGCGTGTCGCTACTTTCCAACATCAAGGGGCTTTACTCGCCGCAGGGCGACAGCGCCGTCGACGGCCGAATTGTACGTTTCGAGCATGAGAATCGGCAGCGAAACGGCAGCGGCAGGAGGCACATCCAGAGCTACGCAAGAGGGAAGCGCAAGCCAGACGTAACCGCTGGGAGACCGATACCAACGAGAATCGTCGGCGGGAAGCGCATGCGAAAGGTCAGCGGCGGGAGGCTAATCCGGAGCTACGAAAGAAAGAAACGCAAGTCAAGCGTACTTGGAGGAAAACGAACCCTGATTAGTCCCAACAAGAGGCAGAACAAAGACTCATGTGGCCTTTGAGCGGCTGTGCAAGAGATTTCCTCGACTGGGAGTTAGCAGGGAATGTTAAACAGTAGATGTCAAAACATCACCCATAATCGCACGGAAACCACTGAAAAAAAAAACATAATCGCGGAAACACACACACATTTGAACAGGGCAAGCGCGGAGTCGCGACCCTCGTCGCGAACAAATGCTCTTTGTCAGGAACGAGATTTTAAATTTGGCAATGCGAAAGCGGAGGCAAGCGCGATCGAAATGATACCAAACGGTTGGCTGAAAAACAGCGTATTCGTAGTGAACGTCTAAAGCCCGCCGTCTGAACACACACAGTCGTTCGCATCGATAATAGTGAAGGCGACCTCAATGGCCAAGGGGGGGGGGGCGCTAATAGTGGCGGGAGATTTTAACGTGTCTCACGAAGCCTGGGGTTAGGCAAGACCATTGGAGGCAGTCACTAAGTGTTCGCTAGAGCTGGTGACGGACCCCCGCTATCCGACTCGACTAGGCACGTCGGTGGCGCGGGACACGACGCCTAACCGGACCTTCGTCAAAAACGTGCGAGGGGCCGAGTGGCGCAACCTGCACGAGAACCTCGTCAGCGACCACTACATATTGGCGGTGACGATCCCCATCAGGGCGGCACCACCGAGAGAATGAATGGTCACCGACTGGGACACCTTCCGCAAAATAAGGAAGGAAGACACAAACGAATACGCGGACCTAGACAGCCTCTTTAGTATGTTCAAAGAGGACGTTAGCACCGCAACGACGGTCGTCCAAACCGAACTGAACGTGGAAAGGATGGGCGCGAGATTGGCGCACCTATTAGAGGCAAAGAATTCCATCACGGCCAGGTGGAAAACGCGAAGACTAAATCTCAGACTGTGAAAGAAAGTAGCGGCACTAAACAGGGAAATCGAAGCACACTCGATCGAGCTTTCCAAGCAACAGTGGAGCGAGGTGTGCACGTCGGTATACGGACAAATGAGAGCCGGAGGCAAATGGAACCTCCTAAAGAAACTGTTAGACGACATGCAATTCAAAGGCAATCAGAGATTGCCAATCGATAGAATTTTACACAAGCAAAAGGAGCAGGGCAAAACTGAGAGCGAGCTCCTAAAGGAGCTGGCGGAGACGTATCTGCCACTGGGCCCGTCGGGCGACGGCGACTATCCACAACACGCCAGCGCAGAGGTCGAAGAACTCTAGGCGCCCTTCACGGAATCGGAAACTTGGGATGCTTTACAAGGCCTCAACGGACACTCGGTGACGGGCACGGACGGGGTCTCGAACAAACTGTTGAGAAACCTAAATGGAAAGTCAGTCGAGAAGCTCACCGAAGAAATCAACAGAGCGTGGGGAACGGGACGAGTACCCGAGGTCTGAAAAGTGCTCTCGGTCATACTAATATCAAAGCCCGGTAAACCACTTGCGCCGGAGAAGATGCGGACGATATCGCTCACCTCGTGCGTGGGCAAGATGGCGGAACATGCCATACATAACCGAGTATCGCGGTATCTAAAGAGAGAGCGCTTGTCCCCACACAACATGGTGGGCTTCAGACCAGGCCTCTCCACACTGGATGTAATGCTACTACTCAAGAAGCATATAATCGACGGCATGACCGTTAGGACCCGGGGCATACTGCCCCGGGACCTAACGAAAGCGTTCGACCGGGTCAAACACAAATTTTTACTGGAAACGATCTCGGTGATGGGGCTCGGCCGGAAATTCCACTCTTACATAGGCTCCGTCCTCAGAAACAGGAAGGCCGCGATCAAAATAGGACAGGCCACGTCCCATTGGTACACGCTGGACACGAAGGGCACCCCACAGGGCGTGGTGCTCTCCCCACTATTATTCAATCTAGCAATGAAATGGCTCTCGGACCGGCACACTAGAGTGACCCTGTACGCAGACGACATTACGGTGTGGTGCACGGGAGGGTCCGACGCAGAAGTCGACCAGGCTCTCCAAGAGGCACTGGACATAACGGAAGAGTACCTGAAGGAAACGAGACACCGCCTGTCAACCAGCAAATCGGAAATGTTGCTCTACAGGTCCTCGAAACAGGGCATGAGGCATTTGACGCCGATCGATCAAATTCCGATCAAATTACACACGAGCGACGGCCAGCCGATCCCCAGAGTGGACACTACAAGAATCCTGGGGCTGCTAATTGAGGCTAAAGGCGGTAACACGCAAACCGTCATGAAACTCACATCCACAACGGAGAACATGCTCCGGCTGATACTCAGGGTGACCAACCACAGGGGAGGGCTCAGCGAGATCAATCTCATTAGACTTTACCACGCCCTCCTCATGAGTCACGTAAATTACTTAGCCTCGGCGCTAAAATGGACTAGGAGAGACGCGGCCAAGATAGGGACACTGATGTACAAGAGCAGCAAAAGGGTGCTAGGTCTTCCAATCACTACAAGCACGGAGCGGCTCGATCGGTTAGGGGTCTACAACTCGCTAGCAGAAATCATCGAAGCACAGACCAAGGCACATGTCGTGTGGCTGTCGACCACCAGGGCCGGCAGACGCATCCTAGAAGAAGCAGGCATATATGCAGAGGCAGAAGGCAACGCATGCAAGGTCGCGCTCAGCGCGGCGGTCAGGGGCCCTCTCAAGGTAGAACCACTTCCGAGAACGTCCACCCGCAATTCAACGAGTAGCGCCAAAAGGCGAGGGCCCGGGCACTGCTGAAATCGACCGCCAACTGTCCGGGACTGGCGGCATTTGTAGACGCAGCCCAGTACGGGCGCAGCGACCGGTACGCGGCCGTCTCGATACGCTTGGATGGGACGATCATTAACGCGGCATCCGTCAAGGGGGTAACGTCCGAAGTGGTCGAACAGGTGGCAATAGCCATGGCAATGAGGGACCCCCGAACGTCCTTACGTGTACACAGATTCGCGATCGGCGGGCAGAGCATTCGCCTCGGGCTTGATATCGCGGGAAGCAGCGGCCGTCCTCGGCTACAAGGGAGCCGCGGGTCATCACATCATCAAATGGTTTCCGGCCACATGGGGGCCGACCGGCACCCCGACTTTTCCAACGCCAACGAGCTGTTGGCGTTGGGTAACGACCGCGCGCGAGGACTCACGCACCGCGGCGATCGTGGCGAGCGAAGTGGCGGGGAGGGAGGGAGGGAGCACCGAGACCGGCTGCTCACCTTCAACGAAATAGCAACGCACTATCAGCTGTCGAGGAGGGCCTTCCCGCTCCCCCACGCTAAACTCAATGGACCACAGTCATCGATATTCAGAATGCTTCAGACAGGGTCGTTCCCCTCGAGACGCAGACTGAGCGTTTATTCACTAGAGGTAGAACCGCAATGTCCGGATTGTGCCGAATCGTACTGCTCGCTATCGCACATGCTCTGGTCCGCTTTAAGCGGTACCGTGTTCAGTAAAGAAGAAGACTGGGAGGACGCTCTGTGAAGCAGCGACCACCAGACCCAGCTCCGGGCCGTCCAGAGGGCTCACGAAAGGGTGGAGGCTCACGGGCTTCCCCCCCCAGCTTGGTGCAGCCCGCGACCCCTGCCGACCACTAAACCAATAGTGGGTGGGGAGGAGTTCCTCAGGACTCAATCAAGTTATTTCCTCCTCCTCACGCAAAATCACAGAAACCCAGAGATAATCAAAGAAAATAACAAAAAATCAGAGAGAAACACAAGAGAACCACAGCTCCGCTATGTCGGCAGATTTCACATTAGGTGCAACCACGGTGGAAGAATATTTAGGTGTTGACACTGCGCGCGAGCGAGCGTCCAGATTATGTTCGGCCGCGCGCGGGCACACCGAGTAGCTCTGCTGCGAGCAGATAGATGGCGCCGCGGCCAGCGGTCCCAGCTTAGCGGCGCCGGCGGCTTGGCATTCCTCTGCCTCCGCTAAATTTTCGTTCATGGTGGCGCCAGTAATACTCAAAGCGCGAAGGAAATTCGTTATTTCAGATTAAGGTGATAAGTGTACCAGGCTGAATGCTTTGCTAACATGAACGTATATTGTGCAGGGCGTGAATGACGTGAACACGGATCGATCGGGCAGCACTCAACGCCCACTCACATTCCGCTCACGCGCACATTTTGTTGCGGCCGATCTGGTCATGCATACAAGCATAAAAAAATGAAAGCGTAAGCCCGCGTGCTACCCCTCGATCAGAAGAAAATAGTGACTGCATCGGAAAATTGCAACTCAGAAAACCGTTCAAGCATCGTCACGCGAATTCAGTGTGGGCGCGATATAATTTAAGAAATGAAACGGCACAAACTTGCGATATGCAACGCACTAGAGCAAAGTGGGTGTTCGTGGCTAGAACCTATGATGAGAAAGCACATAGCTATGTAAAGAAATCTTTCAAAAGATAATTTATCAGGCGGGACGAAGGCAGGCGTTTTATCTTGGATTACAATATCACTAATACAGTTTACTTGTGAAAATCTTTTTTATTTCAATTCCACTTAACATAGACTGTGTATATTATTCATTTGGCTTTCGTCGTTTGGGGAGCGAGTGACTTTTGCAGGATCTAAGAGGTGACTTTCTTTTTTCTTAAATTGCATATGAGAATGTGCCAATGTAAGCGTATTTGACAATGCATGCTACAGCCTGTCCACCAATGCACCTATACCCAGCACACAATAATCTCATAGACTTTTATTTTTATTTTGCAACGACAGAATAATTAAAAATTGTGCATGAAGCAGCTCGATAACTTTAATAGAGGATAGCCTTCCCAGAAGCTTACGCTCTCATACACTCCCACAATGCAAAAATGTTGAATAAAAACATGCAAGCGTGTAATATACACCGCACGCGCATTGTAAAAAACATTCAGTATCCAGGATGGCACAAATTTGAAAATCAGGCACACATCTGCACAGAAAACAGCAGTCTTATACAAAGACTTAAAAACATGTAAATGTCACGTAGCTGAACAGAACCAAGGTAATGTTGTTTTCCGTCCCTTGGAGATACTGAGATTATTTTTTACATTTGGCCTAATTACATGATTAGTATTAATTATTTAATCAACTTCTCAAATATTATAATTATATTAAAAGTTTCAAAGAGAAAATTGGAGAGCAACATGAAAGACTCCCGATACAGCTTTCTATTACTCAATACGCGCTACGTAGAAGTATTTTTCCCATCGTGAAAGAAGCCCACGAATACACGCGAAGTGCCTCGAGGCAATTTTGAGTCTACTCGCGGGTTTCTTTCACGCTCGGAAAACACTTTTATGTATCACGTATTGAGCAACAAAAAGCTGTATCGGGAATCTTTCATGTTGCTGTGCAATTGTCTCGTTCACACTTTTTTATTAAATTATAGCATTAGAAAAGTTGATTAATCAGTTATGAAAATAATTATGTAAAAAGGCGGAATGCAAAAAATAATCTGAGTATCTCCAAGAGACGACAGACAACATTGCCTTGGTTCTGTCCAGCTATTCGACATTTTCATATTTTTAAATCTTGGTGCATGATAGTTAAGACACCCAGTACATACATGCAGCAAAATTTGCACAGACTGCTGTGGCACACAGCAGTTTTGTGGCACACAGGAGGTTCTCTCTTCCGCAGCGGCTTTCGAGGTTTATTTGACCGTGTCAGGTTCTTTGGACAGTTCGGAAATAAGCTGGGAACTGTATTTGCAGACAGAACAGGGCTCTTTGGCGCGTCAAGTAGCACCATTTTATCGAGCTCCGCGTAATATGCCGTCGATATCATATCCTCTGAAAAATGCTTGGCGCAAACATGGTCGGTAGGCATTAGAGTTCGGTCTGCCCTCAGATTTACACGGCGCCACTGCTCTAGACGACCGCTGTCGGACGGCACGTTGAATAGAGGCCCACGCTCCGCACAAGTTCGGTATCCAGAATTGCAGTTCGTGACGAAGCACTTTCTACCCATTTCAAACTCTCAGAAGGCCGCTTCCACCTTGGTCGAGGGCCCGTGGCGACAATACACAAGCACAAGATGATGAAAGGCGCGTGAACAAAAAGTGTACCTTCAAAACAGCACGGCCGCACATGCAAGCACAAAGACAGCGAAGCATGCGCCTTCCCGCAGAGGCTGGGACCGCATACCGCAGCGCCCTCTACGACGGCGCTGAACCAGCTGCAACCAAGCCGAACATAATCTGGACGCGAGCGAGCGGCGCTTTCGCGCGCGTTGGGGGAAGAGTGTCAGCACCTCTCCTTATTCTTACACCGTGGGTGCAACCGGGTTCACTTTTCCCCCCTCACTCCTACCCGTCTCCATTCCTGTCCGTGCGCAGTGATATAGACGCAGGCCGTCAAGGGCACCCCCCCCTCCCCCCTTGGAACACATGCGGGGAATTCATAGAGAGAAACAGCGTCGCTGTAAAAAATAATTGTGCAAAACACTGAGCGCTGAAAACGATTAAAATAATTGCAAGCAGCGCTCTTAATGACAAAAAAGAGAGAACTCTTCAGTACACTTCTCTATTGAGCAAGGCAATCTGCGCAACAAATGTTGCCCTGGTGCCGCTGTAGGACTGATGACCGAAAATTCGAACAATGACAACATTATATCACACCAGTGTTTTAGCAGCTTGTGACGCCTTTGCTACGACACTCTGTTTATCAGCTTCGTAGGAAGCAAGCAATAGTTTTCTAAAAGGAAGACTCTTACGTTCCTTCAGATCACACTTCTGTTTCATACCAGGGAAATATTTATTATTCCGAGACGGAAGAACGGCGCTTCCATAATAAGGACAAAAATTGATGCCGGAAATGTGTTGACCGTGCAGAAACTTTGTTTTATCCTGTACTGCAGCCATGGTTGAGTTTTCATGAAGAAAAATATTTTACAAATTATGCAGCCTTTATTGTTTTGTGGCCTCTCGTAAGCATGTTTGCCATTCTTTACCACTTCAGCAATCGCTGTTCAGAGCCCTACAAGTACTGTAACAATGAACAATACGACGCATAGCTGATACTGTCAAGCAGCAAATCTGAACAACCTTCACTTTGTATCTTAGCTATGTTCACTTTCCCAGGCTGCATTTATATGGGCCTACGATTTTTGCGACTTGGGGACAAGTTGACGTAGATAATGTGACCTCCCTAAAGACATTGCACAATGCAAGTAATTTGACGTAGCGTACTTAATGCAAATCAAGATTTAAAAATATAAATTGAGTGGCTTACGTACCTTGCAATGAACAAAAGGAAACAACACTGCCAAGATGCACAATCCAACAAACGGCGCTGTGAATGCTGTGTTCACCAGTAAAAGTATCTGCGAAGAGTGTAATAAGCAGTGTGAATTTGCAGCACTTGGCACAGATGAATATCACGGTGAAGACTAAAACAGAGAAAATAACCAGATTCCGGTGCTATTATAACGCAGGGCAGCTTGTGAATTATCACACGACGTTGTGCCATTACAGACTGAGCCCACCGTATCACGGGCCAACGAATCGTGTTAGGAGAAATGTTGTAACCGTTGGCGCTCCTTGTTCGGTTATTACTGCATATCGCTTAGCCTCCTTGCAGGCCGTATAGTATACATCAGGGTGCAACAGTGTACTAGGGTTAGTGTAGTGTGTTTCTTGCGCAAACACAATTTAAAAAGAAACGACTGTAATATGTAGCAGAATTATGCTTCAGAGCTGTACTGCTCTAAAAGGGAGATACCACTTGCATGTGAAATTCGAATTCTTCGAATATTCGAATTATTCGAATATTCGAATAAACATAAAAAAGTCACTGGCCTGCGCGACACACGCAGCACAGTCACAGCGTAAGCTTGAGTGAGGAGCGGCTCAAGAGCAGCTCTAATTTCGGCACCGCGCACACCAGGGTCTTCGCGACAAAGTCACTTTGCCCAGTTTTGACGAGAAGGATCTGAACTGTCCGCCCGGCGTCGACGGCGAGCTGCGGCTTGTACTGCTCTCTGCACAGCAGTCGATGACGTCTGGTTGTAGCCGCGCACGTAGCTCTACGATTCGCTTCTTCAGCAGCGGTTCCGACATTGCAAGGAGAAACCATAACGTGCACCGAAGAGGTATCCAGAATACGTGGCGAACATCTGATATCGGAATCGCATTGATTGCGCGCCTATTCTGAATCGCATGTCGTGGTCTGCGCCTGCGCACGCTGCGTTTGCAGGCGCCTTATGTATATGGCGGCAGCATACTGGCGGAGGTTGGGGATCGCGTTTTTTTTAATGCGTGCCTCGTCTGAATGGCATCTCGTCGTCTGCGCCTGCGCACGCTGCGTTTTCAGGAGCTTAACCAGATGGCGCCACCCTGCTGGCGGAGGCTCGGATGATCTCCGCCTGCATTTATAGGGCTTTATTCCGCTGCCCGATAGCAAGCGCTTGCGTGGCTAAGTATGTAGAGTATGTGACTCCTAATCAGCGGGCGCGGGTTAGATCCCGGCGGGAACCGGGTACTTTTTTTCGCATTTCCGGCGATAGCAGTTACGGTCCCCGACGGCGGCGGCGGAGGTAGCGGCGGCGGACACCATCGCGAACCGAAAAGGCTATTGGAATGAGCCCATAACAACTTACGCTGTAAGAAAAATATAATTTTTTACAAAATGATAATGAAAGGGCATGTTTTGCAAAGTGTATCGACTTCTGAAGGAGGTATGCCCCGCAGTTTCGTAGTTCATAGGGCATATCCACATGGAACGAACTCTTAGGCTGATTCGAGATATGGGTTCCCAACAATGTGGACAGTGCACATTGGCGTTTAAGTAGTTTTTGTGTTCCAATGCATGAAAACACATTTTCTCTCCAAACATTCGGGGTATATTCCTACAATAGAGCTGAGTTTATTTGCGCTTTTCTGGAAAATAATGCAAGTTGCAAAATTTGCTCTAATTTGTTGTGCCTTGTGAACTTAGTGATGATAATACGTAAGTTGCGACAACTGTCCGAAAGATCAGGTAAAACTCTGACTAATAAATTTTTGTGTTTATTTGTCAAATATGTATTCTTATTTTTTTGCGTGTAATGCATGCTTCTTCGAGTAATCCAGCTCAAAAGCTTATTTTTGTGCGAGATATGTCCCAAAAGTTCATTCAGTGAGTCAGCAAAGAAAGCTGAACGTGGTAGTAGCCGCGCTACTCTCTACTCTCGCCAGTCGAACGGACCAAGTTGACCTCTAATAGTAGCCTATAGCTATGACCATGCGGAATTTTGCAAGCGCACATTTTGTGCAACTGATTTTCTATATTTGTCGAAAGGCAGATAGAATAAACCGACCCAACAAAGGACCGATACACAATTTCTGGTGAAGTTTGGCATAAATTCTGCAGAAAATTTACTAATTGCAGCGAAAGGCGTAAGAAAATGATGCCCTTAAAGGAAGAACTGTGTCCGATTAAGTCAAGCTATTGCGGAAAGGCTGTAAGACCGCAAGAACGACGCTGGTCAGCACGACGCTAAACCTCGTCTATTTTTGCAAAGCGAACAAAATAACAGATACAACAAAAAGTTGCTTTGTGCGCTATGCAAAACTGGATAGGTTCCACCTCCCATTCTTTTCTTCTAGACTCCAGCTCGTCCACAGATAGAAAGATGGATCGTTTGCGTTCTTTTATGCTAAGCAACAGTTGGAACGATATTAAAAGCACTTGGTTTGAGAAAGATATGCGTTCACAGGGTTCTACCAGGAAATTTGGAAATTAAATTATTGGCGGCACGATGGTGCCCAAATGCAGACTCCTGAGCAATGGTTAAAACGAAAAAAAAA